>NC_084620.1:52835853-53008353 GCF_033978795.1 Nerophis ophidion | reverse complement strand
GGGTTCCCTCAATCATCAGGAGATTTTAATGGAAGCATTCACATACAATGGTTTATATAGGGCACAGAGTGGGTGGGTACAGGCAGGCGTAGGGTGTGGTGATTGGCTCATGTGTTACCTAGGAGGTGTTTCCGTCGATGGCGGCATGTTGAAATGATTTCACTGCGCTTGTTGAGGGATGATAGATCTGGATGATATATAATAAACAGTTTCTCTTTTAAGCATAGGTTGCATCTTTTATTACCACTGTTGTAAGGTGTGCGGGATGCAAGAATTTGCCATGTTATTGAAAATTCAACATTATTGTCTTTGAGGTTCCAAATGTATTTGCTGAGTTCTGTAGAATTCCGCAAAGTCTGGTTTCTAAAGGAGGCGTTGTGATTATTCCATCTTGTTTTGAACGCTCCTTCGGTTAATCCTACGTACGTGTCGGATGTGTTAATGTCCTTGCATATTACCTTTGCTTGGTAAACGACTGATGTCTGTAAGCACCCTCCGTTGAGAGGGCAATCAGGTTTCTTGCGACAGTTACATTCCTTATTGGTTTCAGAGTCGTTTAGTCTGGGGGTAGGCAGTCCTTTTGCAATTGCTTTGTTGTGGTTTGAAATGATTTGTTGTATGTTGTTCATACAGCTGTAGCTCAATTTAATGTTGTTCTTGTTGAATATTTTTCTTAGGGTGTTGCCTTTGGGGAAGTGTTTGTCGATCAGAGTGAGGAACTTGCGGCCGATGTTGGTTGAGACGTTTTGGCTGAATGGCGGATTGTACCAGATGATGTTGTTTCGTTTTCTGCTCTTTTTTGGTGGGTTTCCTGGAGTGGGTTCATAGGTGAGCGTGAAGTTGTATCCGCTTTCATCAAGTGCTTTCTGGTACGGGGGGGTTGCTTGGTCGAATTCAGCTTTGCTAGATGACAGAATTGATAGCCTTTTATTAATTCCGGTAGGTATTCTTTTCGTGGTGGTGGGTGGGTGGTTGCTGTCATGGTGCACGTATTGGAGTGTTGTGTTGGGTTTCGTGAATGGTTGGTAGCTGTTATTTCTCAGGTTGAACGTGACGTCGAGGAAGTTGACGGTTTGCTTGTTGGCTTCAATCGTGATCCGTAGGCCGTTTTCTTTGAAGATTTGGCATATGCGCTTCTTGGTGTTCTCGCTGCTCCTTGGCGAGGCGTGGCACACTGCCAGTCCGTCATCACGGTAAATACCAAGGTTCAGGTTGAGGCTAGCAAGCTGGGAGAGGAGGAAACTCCCAACGAGTTCGCACGTTTCTGCTCCGTCAAAACTCCCCATAGTAACGTCAAATGTTGAATTGTTCTTTTTTTGCCATGGTGTACTGTTGTGGATGAGTATGGAGTTCTTTGCGTGGATGATGATGTTTCTTTCGTTGCCTGTGATTGAGTCGTAGTCCGAGGCGAAGTTTAGTGCTTGGGTCAGTAGGTCTTGCGTGATGGAAGGGTAAAATTCTTCGATGTCGAAGGAGATAAAGTTGTGTTGTTGTTTGTCTTGGATGTTGTTAAGCCATTTGATTACTGCTGCTGTATTTCTCCATTGGTTGAGTGGTGTTTTGTCCTTGATTTTTGTGTCTATTCTGTCCAGGATTATTTTGCTGATTTTTCCTATTTCGGATTTAGTTGGGTTTATTAGTCGGCATGTTGGGTTATTTGCGAAGTTGGCCCCGCGATGAGGTGGCGACTTGTCCAGGGTGTACCCTGCCTTCCGCCCGATTGTAGCTGAGATAGGCGCCAGCGCCCCCCGCGACCCCGAAAGGGAATAAGCGGTAGAAAATGGATGGATGGATGGGTTTGTGGTCCTTCAATGTGATGAAGGCTTCTTTGTTGGCTGTGGCGTCCACCCTGTCCTCAATGTCCAGTTCGGTTGCGATCCGCTTGTTTTCCAGGTGGATGTTCTGTAAAGTGTTGGGTTGCGCTTTTTTGTATGATTTGGTGATGCTTTTGTCCAGTAAAGAGTTGTGTTCTGGTATGTCCATTCTGTAGAAGTTTGTGGTTTTATCGGCGGCTATATATATATATATATATATATATATATATATATGTATATACTAATAATGTGTATTGCTTACATTAATTGTGTGTACAAGTGCGTTGCTTACATTAATAGTGTGTATTGCTTACATTAATAGTGTGTACAAGTGTATTGCTTACATTAATAGTGTGTACTGCTTTCATTAATAGTGTGTACAAGTGCGCTGCTTACATTAATAGTGTGTATTGCTTACATTAATAGTGTGTACAAGTGCCTTGCTTACAATAATAGTGTGTAGAAGTGTATTAACGTGTGTGTTGCAGTTGTCGTGCAGTTTGCCGTCCGCTGACATGGCCCTGATCACCGCAGGCCGCCTCATCAAGGCAGTCACCAACTATAAACAGGTCAGATTTGAATGAAACACCGGAACATCTGACTCATGTTTTAACGCACTGCACACTCAAATGTTGCTGCATTTCATCACGAGTCAACACATTGTTTCTTCCTCGGAAAGGTGGCCAAAGTTCTGGAAGAATTCCAAGTGGAGGAACAATCCTCCAGTGTGCTGGAGGAGAAACTCCCCAACCTGACCGTCATCCACTCGGCGGTCATAGCACTGCACACACAATCACACGTGAGTTGGACTAGTCACCTGACTAGTTGTGTTTAGTTGGCAGGAAAAGCAGCAGTTCAAATGAAAGTCACCTGTGTCAGGTCCCTTCTACACTAAGATTATCCAGGGTAAATCCCGCCTAACCTTATCCGTGTACATACACACACACACACACACACACACACACACACACACACACACACACACACACACACACACACACACACAATGATGGTTTAAGACCCCCTCGGCCCCTCCGTCAGCCGACACAACGCAACGTAGTGCTGGATCATGCACACGTCATAGTCACCTCCAGTGTTGCTGAATGTGCAACTTCTTCAATGACTTATGTGAGCAATATCCAGTCTTGTGCTATTTCAATGAAGTGGAATCCAGTGTGACTTTTTGGCCTTAGTATCTGATGGTTTATAGGTGACACATCACATTCAAGGTCAAGAGCATTGATATATAATAAACCTAGAAATACTTGCCATTAGTTCCAATAGACTCATTTGAATTTCTATTTTCATTCTAAAAGTTATGTATACATTTTTTGAGCAATATTTCATACGTTCATACACTGTTAGCTTTTTTTGGTCCAATTTTCCTTGCCTAACTACTCCTGTTATTGCTAACTACTGTGTAAAAGGACTATGTGCAATAATACCATCACTTTAACTTACAAGGCCAAAGGACGTGTATTTTCTTTCTTCAGCGCAATTATTATATGCAACAATTTAGCACTTCTCCATGCAGATTAACTATGGTCCTGATCTTAGGTCATCAAACTTCCGCAGAATGCAGATGAATCCTAGCTTTTGCCCACAATTTGGCATCTTTACATGTTATATGTTAATTGATGTGCATTGTCCCATGTAAAAAAGATGTAACAAATAAAGCAAATGGCGACTTCCTATCGGGAATTTTATAATACATCTATGAACAAGCTTATTGGTGTGTCTGTTGGAACTGGCGAAAGTTAAGTAGGAGAAAATGTGGTCGGTTATAAATTATTGAATGTCTATGCGGCATTTGTGGTAGCAATTGCGTCACGGACTGGTGCCGGTCCCCGGACCAGTGGTTGGATAACACTGCTTCAACACATTGAGTTTGAACAGTTTCTTAAAGAGGAATTGCACCTTTTTATGTTTTTGTAATTGCCTATCATTTACAATTCCTATGTAAGACAAGAACACATTTTTCCTTTTTTCCCATGCATTCAAATTCGTAAAAGACGGCAAATCTGAGGTGGCTAACAATTAAGCTATTGGGAGTACACTATTCCGCCCCTAAAGCCCTTTAAAAACATTCAAAAACCCGCCAACAATACTCTATTTTCATACCGTGACTTGAATATATTAGCGATATTGTTATTATGCGGGCTAACGTTATTATGCGCGCAAATGTAGGCAGACTATTTTCAGTGGTGCTGTGATCTTAGCAAGTTCAGGGTTGTAAGTTTCACTTTTTCACTAGGAGCAAAGGTGTTGCTATATGAAACGTGTCGCACAGAATAAAAATTGTAGCAATATGAAATTCCACAATTTAACCAAACACTCAAACAATGTACACAGCAACACACGTTTGCACTCATACAAATAAACATATCATATAACATATATTAAGGCCTAATGTCACTCTCAATCAAACATCTCTGTCACACAGCTTTTTATAGTTAAATAGGACGGCGTGGGGAGAGTGGCCGCGCCAGCAATCTGAGGGTTACTAGTTCAATCCCCACCTACCATCCTAGTCACGTCCGTTGTGTCCTTGAGCAAGACACTTCACCCTTGCTCCTGATAGGTACTGGTTAGCGCCTTGCATGGCAGCTCCCGCCATCAGTGTGCGAAAGTGTGTGTGAATGGGTGAATGTGGAAATAGTGTCAAAGCGCTTTGAGTTCCTTAAAAAGGTAGAAAAGCGCTATACAAGTACAACCCATTTATTGTAGTCAATCACACCTGAGACATCATACATTCATCACATCGTTATTAGACATGTAAATAATGTGATAAATAACATTTTACATCAATCAAACTACGGATGTAGATATCTGGTCAGGACACTCCTCACTCTTCTGCCTTCACCTTCATTGTCCATTCCTTTTTGCTGACTTTATATACTTTGGACCTAGATCAGGGGTCGGGAACCTTTTTGGCTGAGAGAGCCAAAAAGCCAAATATTTTAAAATGTATTTCCGTAAGAGCCATATAACATTTTTTTTAACACTGAACACAACTAAACGTGTGCATTTTTAAGTAAGACCAACATTTCTAGAGTATAATAGGTCTCTTATTCTTTGTAATAACATTATTATTCTGAAGCTAACTGTGGAGGGGGCGTGACACGCGGGCCTGCAGCGAACTGGGGTGGTACAGGACCGGCCTCGAAATCAGCAAGAGCGGCGTAGATGGCCCATCCGGCGCCTTGTTTTCTAATCACCAGTCGCTCTATTATAAGCAGCAGCCAGGGGGAGAGATGGGCTGGAGCCAGAGCGCGAGCGAGAACGAAAGAGAAAAATACAATTGCTGGAAAGCAACTGAGAGACTTATTGAAAAATTTAAAAATTGTGTAACCCTGAAACAGGCTCTCATGTCGGTGCTTGGTGGTCTGAAGAACCCCCAGGAGGACAAGCCCCACACTAACCAATAATAAATAAATAACTTCTTAACGCAACTTCTTGAACAGGTGCGGTAGTAAACGGATGGATGGACTAAAAATGCATGAGAATGTTTTATGTTTTGAACATTATTTTTAACACTTATTACAAGTGGAATTATTCATTACTTATCATGATAAGCAATGTCAGCTCAGATTTATCCGAGAGCCAGATGCAGTCATCAAAAGAGCCACATCTGGCTCGCGAGCCATAGGTTCCCTACCCCTGACCTAGATGATGAGTCTGTGACATACATGGCGGACAATTACTGATACAGTCTGCTCTGCCTGTCCAAAAGCATTCGCTGTTTTCCGTAGTCTCCCCTCGACGGCCAGGTAATACAAAGCACTCGCTACCTTTTTTTTATCACATCCACGGGAGCCCGCATTCTCGTTGTCTCTCTTTCGACAAATGGACAAAGTTAAGTAGCATCACAGCTGACCTGGACATTGGAAAGTTCTCTTTCTGTCTGAGAAGTGTTGTATCCCAAATAGCTGCAATGGCTTTCTCTTAAGGCAGGCGTGTCCAAAGTGCGGCCCGAGGGCCATATGTGGCCCCCAGCTAATTTGTTATTCTAAAAAATACTATAATAAAAATTTTAAACATAAAAGAGTGTAATAAAAGAGTAAACAGTGACATGTAACAAGAAAAAGTTGCAATTTTGACACTAATAACCCAAAGCTGCCATGCAGACTGTTATTGACCTGCTGAAGGCTCCAATTACTTCACTGGAATAATTTCACTTTCAAATATTTTGCGGGGGTAATATTGCATATTTTGTGCGAAACAAAGTTTTCTTTCACAAAAAAAGGCATCAAACAAACAAAAAAGTATGAAAAAAATTATAAAATTTTATAATCAAGAGATATACAGACTTAAGCGTTAAAAGTAAAAAAAATATAAATATACATTTGGCTTATTTTCAACACTTTTTCTTTTTTTATTGTTATGAATTATTGACCTGTTCAGGGTTGCAATTACTTCACGTCAAATATGCCACTTTGAAATGTTTTGGGTAGGGGTGTAACGGTACACAAAAATTTCGGTTCGGTACGTACCTCGGTAGTAAGAAAACAACAAAATACACATTTTTTGGTCATTTATTTACCAAATTTGTAAACAATGGCTTGATCCTTTTAACATTGGGAACACTATAATAATTCTGCCCACGTTAATCCACATTAAACTGACTCAAATTGTTGCTTTGATTAAATAAAATGACAAAACTTTTCTTTTACATATAAAAAGTGCAACATTAAACAGTTTCAAATCAACTCATCATGCTTAATTTATTTCAGCATTTGGGAAGCCTGTAGTTGATTTTTATTATGTAAATGTTATATTTTTATCAACATGTGTTAGCAGGGACCCTGCCATTCAAAACTAGGCTGCTACATTGCTAATGATTAATGTAACTATAGCTGAAAAAAATAGCACAATAGCAATAGGAGAGACTATTCATCCCTGAACACCATGGAGTTCATGTAGGCTTTATGATGCACTTACTTTATTATATACACTATCACAGACAGAAACTCTTCATTTAATATAATGTCCTTTTTTGCTGCTTTAACACACCTCAATCAACACTGTCCGTAACACACACACACACACGCACACGCCGCAAAATGAGCTAATGTTACCCTAAAAGCTAACTAGCCTTCACCTAAAGCCAGAACTGCGAGCGAGCTGAGTTGCAGTTTGTTTCTAGAAGGTCAACGGGCTCATAGTGATGTTTCGAAATTAGTTGATTAGGAAGTGTTTAGTATAATTTGGGAAGAGTCCGATTCTCCCCTGCTAAACTCATATCTGCTCGATGCTAAAGCGCTGACTACATTGCTCTGAATACGCACTTTTGATTGGCTTTGTATGTGACCAATCAGTTGGGTGTGTGGGCGGGACAATACAGGGTGCCGTGTACAGACAGACACACAGGCAGAACGGAGCGGAGCAGCTTGTTAAGACTTTATCATAGGCGGCTACTTCATATGTTCGTGTGAAACTCGTTCGGTTCTCCTCCGCACCGAACCGGAACCCTTGTACCGAAACGGTTCAATACAAACACGCGTACCGTTACACCCCTAGTTTTGGGGGAAAATGTTGCATGGTTTGTGTGTTTGCCATATAAATAAGGGTTTTTACATAAAGGCCATAAACATTAAAAAAATAAATAAATAAATGTTATAACGACAGTCATACCTGAAGTTGATCTCGAGATTCAAGCGTTAAATGAAAAAAAAAAAAAATTTATGACTTATTTCTAGCATTTTTATGACTGAGACCCTTCCGGAGATCGGTGACCAAACTTGAGGAACGCCATAAAGATAAAAAAACAACTATTGCTTTTAAAAAAGAAAAATATCAAAATGGCCCCCGCATACATTTAGGTATCAAATCTGATACCAAGTAGTTACAGGATCATACATTGGTCATATTCAAAGTCCTGACTTTATGAACAATAACAAAATATTTTGTGATGGTAAAATATATTGATTTAATAATTATAGTGTTGAATATTTACGACTCTTGTACTTTGTATCATTACAGTCGATAATGTGTCTGTATAGAGCCACCTATTTGTTTAACATTAAGGAGCGCTAGCTTGCTGTTTACGTGTAGGGTTGTGTGCAGTGAAGCATGTTTAGTTAGCTATTCCTCGTCCTCCAGTGATAATGATACTTGTAAGGAACATTTTTTTTATTTATGGCCATGGAGACCAGGATTAGTGATTTAAAAGTAGCCAAAACACTGTGGAAGGATGTTAGCCACTTTGCAGTGTATTATTATTGTATCATTATTAGTTTTGAAGCTGAGACGTCACCATCCTCCATATTTCACCACTCATAAGCGTCATCATTCCGTGACGTTTTCAACAGGAAACTCCGCGGGAAATTTAAAATTGTAATTTAGTAAACTAAACCGGCCAATGTTAATATTTCATCATTGATATATGAAATATCAGACTGGGTGGTCGGTACTAGTGGCTTTCAGTAAGCCTTCAAGCACTCTGGCTGAGTCCGCTAAGGGTGTCCGCAACAGGAAGTGACATCACATGCAGCAAAAGTATGGAAATATTGTACCGTGGGATTTTACATGTACCTAAAAAAAGCACCGAATTTGGTATGCATCCTTGAACAGAATTGCACACCGAGTTATGGGTCTGGTAGTGCTGATTGTCTCTCAGATATATCGCCACCTGGTGGATGGGAGTGACACTACATTGTCGGACTTGACTGTAATTGGTATTCATGTATTCACAGCTGGTGGAAACAGCCGGCGGAGAGCTTTTTGCTTACGAGAAGCTGTGCATTTGCAGCGGGGCCAGACCTAAGCTCCTGGCCGAGGACAAGCAGCATGTGCTGGGCATACGCGACACAGACAGTGTCCAGGTACTACAGGGAGGCGTAGCAAATAATACTACATCCAAGTTCGGTGTCTTTAGACACGTGCATGTCAGGAAAGTGCAACTCACAGTATTGTACCCCTTTGTGTTCCAGGACTTCCAGAAGCGGCTCGCCAAAGCCAGGAGAATTGTGCTCGTTGGAAATGGAGGGATTGCCTTGGAGTTAGCGTGAGTAGCAACAATTAGAAGATTGCCTTGGAGTTAGCGTGAGGAGCAACATTTAGAAGATTGCCTTGGAGTTAGCGTGAGGAGCAACATTTAGAAGATTGCCTTGGAGTTAGCGTGAGGAGCAACATTTAGAAGATTACCTTGGAGTTAGTGTGAGGAGCAACATTTAGAACATTAATTTGGAGTTAGTGTGAGGAGCAATATTTAGAAAATTGGTTTGGAGTTAGTGTGAGGAGTAACATTTCAAGGAGCATTGTACTTGTTAGAAGATTGCCTTGGAGTTAGTGTGAGGAGCAACATTTAGAAGATTGCCTTGGAGTTAGTGTGAGGAGCAACATTTAGAAGATTGCCTTGGAGTTAGTGTGAGGAGCAACATTTAGAACATTAATTTGGAGTTAGTGTGAGGAGCAATATTTAGAAAATTGGTTTGGAGTTAGTGTGAGGAGTAACATTTCAAGGAGCATTGTACTTGTTAGAAGATTGCCTTGGAGTTAGTGTGAGGAGCAACATTTAGAAGATTGCCTTGGAGTTAGTGTGAGGAGCAACATTTAGAAGATTGCCTTGGAGTTAGTGTGAGGAGCAATATTTAGAAAATTGGTTTGGAGTTAGTGTGAGGAGTAACATTTCAAGGAGCATTGTACTTGTTAGAAGATTGCCTTGGAGTTAGTGTGAGGAGCAAGATTTAGAAGATTGCCTTGGAGTTAGCGTGAGGAGCAACATTTAGAAGATTGCCCTGGAGTTATTGTGAGGAGCAACATTTAGAAGATTGCCCTGGAGTTAGCGTGTGGAGCAACATTTAGAAGATTGCCTTGGAGTTAGTGTGAGGAGCAACATTTAGAAGATTACCATGGAGTTAGTGTGAGGAGCAACATTTAGAAGATTGCCTTGGAGTTAGCATGAGGAGTAACATTTAGAAGATTGCCTTGGAGTTAGTGTGAGGAGCAACATTTAGAAGATTGCCTTGGAGTTAGTGTGAGGAGCAACATTTAAAATATTGCCTTGGAGTTAGTGTGAGGAGCAACATTTAGAAGATTGCCTTGGAGTTAGCGTGAGGAGCAACATTTAGAAGATTGCTTCAGAGTTAGTGTGAGGAGCAACATTTAGAAGATTGCTTCGGAGTTAGTGTGAGGAGCAACCTTTACAAGATTGCTTCGGAGTTAGTGTGAGGAGCAACATTTACAAGATTGCCTTGGAGTTAGTGTGAGTAGCAACATTTAGAAGATTGCCTTTGAGTTAGCGTGAGGAGCAACATTTAGAAGATTGCCTTGGAGTTAGCGTGAGGAGCAACATCTAGAAGATTGCCTTGGAGTTAGTGTGAGTAGCATCATTTAGAAGATTGCCTTGGAGTTAGCGTGAAGAGCAACATTTAGAAGATTGCCTTGGAGTTAGCAGGAGGAGCAACATTTAGAGGATTGCCTTGGAGTTAGTGTGAGGAGCAACATTTAGAAGATTGCTTCAGAGTTAGTCTGAGAAGCAACATTTGGAAGATTGCCTTGGAGTTAGTGTGAGGAGCAACATTTAAAATATTGCCTTGGAGTTAGTGTGAGGAGCCACATTTAGAAGATTGCCTTGGAGTTAACGTGAGGAGCAACATTTGGAAGATTGCCATGGAGTTAGCGTGAGGAGCAACATTTAGAAGATTGCCTTGGAGTTAGCGTGAGGAGCAACATTTGGAAGATTGCTTTGGAGTCAGCGTGAGGAGCATTATTTAAAAGATTGCCTTGGAGTTAGTGTGAGGAGCAACATTTAGAAGATTGCCTTGGAGTTAGCATGAGGAGTAACATTTAGAAGATTGCCTTGGAGTTAGCAGGAGGAGCAACATTTAGAGGATTGCCTTGGAGTTAGTGTGAGGAGCAACATTTAGAAGGTTGCTTTAGAGTTAGTCTGAGGAGCAACATTTGGAAGATTGCCTTGGAGTTAGTGTGAGGAGTAACATTTAGAAGATTGCCTTGGAGTTAGCAGGAGGAGCAACATTTAGAGGATTGCCTTGGAGTTAGTGTGAGGAGCAACATTTAGAAGACTGCTTTGGAGTTAGCGTGAAGAGCAACATTTAGAAGATTGCCTTAGAGTTAGCAGGAGGAGCAACATTTAGAGTATTGCCTTGGAGTTAGTGTGAGGAGCAACATTTAGAAGATTGCTTTAGAGTTAGTCTGAGGAGCAACATTTGGAAGATTGCCTTGGAGTTAGTGTGAGGAGCAACATTTAAAATATTGCCTTGGAGTTAGTGTGAGGAGCAACATTTGGAAGATTGCCTTGGAGTTAGTGTGAGGAGCAACATTTAAAATATTGCCTTGGAGTTAGTGTGAGGAGCAACATTTAGAAGATTGCCTTGGAGTTAACGTGAGGAGCAAAATTTGGAAGATTGCCATGGAGTTAGCGTGAGGAGCAACATTTAGAAGATTGCCTTGGAGTTAGCGTGAGGAGCAACATTTGGAAGATTGCTTTGGAGTCAGCGTGAGGAGCATTATTTAAAAGATTGCCTTGGAGTTAGTGTGAGGAGCAACATTTAGAAGATTGCCTTGGAGTTAGCATGAGGAGTAACATTTAGAAGATTGCATTGGAGTTAGCGTGAGGAGCAACATTTAGAAGATTACCTTGGAGTTAGCAGGAGGAGCAACATTTAGAAGATTTCCCTGGAGTTAGCGTGAGCAGCAACATTTAGAAGATTGCCTTGGAGTTAGTGTGAGTAGCAACATTTAGAAGATTGCCTTGGAGTTAGCGTGAGTAGCAACATTTAAAAGATTGCCTTGGAGTTAGCGTGAGGAGCAACATTTAGAAGATTGCCTTGGAGTTAGCAGGAGGAGCAACTTTTAGAAGATTGCCTTGGAGTTAGCGTAAGGAGCAACATTTAGAAGATTGCCTTGGAGTTAGCGTCAATAGCAACATTTAGAAGATTGCCTTGGAGTTAGCGTGAGTAGCAACATTTAGAAGATTGCCTTGGAGTTAGTTTGAGGAGCAACATTCAGAAGGTGGCCTTGGAGTTAGTGTGAGGAGCAACATTTCAATTAGCATTGTGCTTGTTAGAAGATTGCCTTGGAGCTAGTGTGACTAGCAACATTTAGAAGATTGCTTTGGTGTTACTGTGAGGAGCAACATTTAGAAGATTGCCTTGGAGTTAGCATGAGGAGCAACATTTAGAAAATTGCCTTGTAGTTAGCGTGAGTAGCAACATTTAGAAGATTGCCTTGGAGTTAGCGTGAGTAGCAACATTTAGAAGATTGCCTTGGAGTTAGCGTAAGTAGCAACATTTAGAAGATTGCCTTGGAGTTAGCGTGAGTAGCAACATTTAGAAGATTGCCTAGGAGTTAGTGTGAGGAGCAACATTTAGAAGATTGCCTTGGAGTTAGCGTGAGGAGCAACATTTAGAAGATTGCATTGGAGTTAGCGTGAGGAGCAACATTTAGAAGATTGCCTTGGAGTTAGCATGAGGAGTAACATTTAGAAAATTGCATTGGAGTTAGCGTGAGGAGCAACATTTAGAAGATTGCCTTGGAGTTAGTGTGAGGAGCAACATTTAAAATATTGCCTTGGAGTTAGTGTGAGGAGCAACATTTAGAAGATTGCCTTGGAGTTAACGTGAGGAGCAACATTTGGAAGATTGCCATGGAGTTAGCGTGAGGAGCAACATTTAGAAGATTGCCTTGGAGTTAGCGTGAGGAGCAACATTTGGAAGATTGCTTTGGAGTCAGCGTGAGGAGCATTATTTAAAAGATTGCCTTGGAGTTAGTGTGAGGAGCAACATTTAGAAGATTGCCTTGGAGTTAGCATGAGGAGTAACATTTAGAAGATTGCATTTGAGTTAGCGTAAGGAGCAACATTTAGAAGATTGCCTTGGAGTTAGTAGGAGGAGCAACATTTACAAGATTTCCTTGGAGTTAGCGTGAGCAGCAACATTTAGAAGATTGCCTTGGAGTTAGTGTGAGTAGCAACATTTAGAAGATTGCCCTGGAGTTAGCCTGAGTAGCAACATTTAAAAGATTGCCTTGGAGTTAGCGTGAGGAGCAACATTTAGAAGATTGCCTTGGAGTTAGCAGGAGGAGCAACTTTTAGAAGATTGCCTTGGAGTTAGCGTAAGGAGCAACATTTAGAAGATTGCCCTGGAGTTAGCGTGAGTAGCAACATTTAGAAGATTGCCTTGGAGTTAGTTTGAGGAGCAACATTCAGAAGGTTGCCTTGGAGTTAGTGTGAGGAGCAACATTTCAACTAGCATTGTGCTTGTTAGAAGATTGCCTTGGAGTTAGTGTGAGTAGCAACATTTAGAAGATTGCTTTGGAGTTAGTGTGAGGAGCAACATTTAGAAGATTGCCTTGGAGTTAGTGTGAGGAGCAACATTTCAAGGAGCATTGTGCTTGTTAGAAGATTGCCTTGGAGTTAGCGTGAGGAGCAACATTTAGAAGATTGCCTTGGAGTTAGCGTGAGGAGCAACATTTAGAAGATTGCCTTGGTGTTACTGTGAGGAGCAACATTTAGAAGATGGCCTTGGAGTTAGCATGAGGAGTAACATTTAGAAGATTGCATTGGAGTTAGCGTGAGGAGCAACATTTAGAAGATTGCATTGGAGTTAGCAGGAGGAGCAACATTTAGAAGATTTCCTTGGAGTTAGTGTGAGGAGAAACATTTAGAAGATTGCCTTGGAGTTAGCATGAGGAGTAACATTTAGAAGATTGCATTGGAGTTAGCGTGAGGAGCAACATTTAGAAGATTGCATTGGAGTTAGCCGGAGGAGCAACATTTAGAACCTTGCCTTGGAGTTAGCGTGAGGAGCAACATTTAGAAGATTGCCTTGGAGTTAGTGTGAGTAGCAACATTTAGAAGATTGCCTTGGAGTTAGTGTGAGTAGCAACATTTAAAAGATTGCCTTGGAGTTAGTGTGAGGACCAACATTTAGAAGATTGCCTTGGAGTTAGTGTGAGGAGCAACATTTCAAGTAGCATTGTGCTTGTTAGAAGATTACCTTGGAGTTACTGTGAGGAGCAACAATTAGAAGATTGCCTTGTAGTTAGCGTGAGTAGCAACTTTGAGAAGATTGCCTTGGAGTTAGTGTGAGGAGCAACATTTAGAAGATTGCCCTGGAGTTAGTGTGAGGAGCAACATTTAGAAGATTGCCTTGGAGTTGGTGTGAGGAGCAACATTTCAAGGAGCATTGTGCTTGTTAGAAGATTGCCTTGGAGTTAGCATGAGGAGCAACATTTAGAAGATTGCCTTGGAGTGAGTGTGAGTAGCAACATTTAGAAGATTGCCATAAAGTTAGTGAGGTGCAACATTTAGGAGATTGCCTTGGAGTTAGCATGAGTAGCAACATTTAGAAGATTGCCATAAAGTTAGTGTGAGGTGCAACATTTAGGAGATTGCCTTGGAGTTAGCATGAGGAGCAACATTTAGAAGATTGCCTTGTAGTTAGCGTGAGTAGCAACATTTAGAAGATTGCCTTGGAGTTAATGTGAGGAGCAACATTTAGAAGATTGCCTTGGAGTTAGCGTGAGGAGCAACATTTAGAAGATTGCCTTGGAGTTAGCATGAGGAGTAACATTTAGAAGATTGCATTGGAGTTAGCGTGAGGAGCAACATTTAGAAGATTGCATTGGAGTTAGCAGGAGGAGCAACATTTAGAAGATTTCCTTGGAGTTAGTGTGAGGAGAAACATTTAGAAGATTGCCTTGGAGTTAGCATGAGGAGTAACATTTAGAAGATTGCATTGGAGTTAGCGTGAGGAGCAACATTTAGAACCTTGCCTTGGAGTTAGCGTGAGGAGCAACATTTAGAAGATTGCCTTGTAGTTAGCGTGAGTAGCAACATTTAGAAGATTGCCTTGGAGTTAGTGTGAGTAGCAACATTTAAAAGATTGCCTTGGAGTTAGTGTGAGGACCAACATTTAGAAGATTGCCTTGCAGTTAGTGTGAGGAGCAACATTTCAAGTAGCATTGTGCTTGTTAGAAGATTACCTTGGAGTTACTGTGAGGAGCAACAATTAGAAGATTGCCTTGTAGTTAGCGTGAGTTGCAACTTTTAGAAGATTGCCTTGGAGTTAGTGTGAGGAGCAACATTTAGAAGATTGCCCTGGAGTTAGTGTGAGGAGCAACATTTAGAAGATTGCCTTGGAGTTGGTGTGAGGAGCAACATTTCAAGGAGCATTGTGCTTGTTAGAAGATTGCCTTGGAGTTAGCATGAGGAGCAACATTTAGAAGATTGCCTTGGAGTGAGTGTGAGTAGCAACATTTAGAAGATTGCCATAAAGTTAGTGTGAGGTGCAACATTTAGGAGATTGCCTTGGAGTTAGCATGAGTAGCAACATTTAGAAGATTGCCATAAAGTTAGTGTGAGGTGCAACATTTAGGAGATTGCCTTGGAGTTAGCATGAGGAGCAACATTTAGAAGATTGCCTTGTAGTTAGCGTGAGTAGCAACATTTAGAAGATTGCCTTGGAGTTAATGTGAGGAGCAACATTTAGAAGATTGCCTTGGAGTTAGCGTGTGGAGCAACATTTAGAAGATTGCCTTGTAGTTAGCGTGAGTAGCAACATTTAGAAGATTGCCTTGGAGTTAGTGTGAGGAGCAACATTTAGAAGATTGCCTTGGAGTTAGCGTGAGGAGCAACATTTAGAAGATTGCCTTGGAGTTAGCGTGAGTAGCAACATTTAGAAGATTGCTTTGGAGTTAATGTGAGGAGCAACATTTAGAAGATTGCCTTGGAGTTAATGTGAGGAGCAACATTTAGAAGATTGCCTTGGAGTTAGCGTGAGGAGCAACATTTAGAAGATCGCCTTGTAGTTAGCGTGAGTAGCAACATTTAGAAGATTGCCTTGGAGTTAATGTGAGGAGCAACGTTTAGAAGATTGCCTTGGAGTTAATGTGAGGAGCAACATTTAGAAGATTGCCTTGGAGTTAGCGTGAGGAGCAACATTTAGAAGATTGCCTTGGAGTTAGTGTGAGGAGCAACATTCCAAGGAGCATTGTGCTTGTTAGAAGATTGCCTCGGAGTTAGTGTGAGGAGCAACATTTCAAGAGTATGCTACATGAGATTTTAAGTGCAGCTAGTGCCATCTTGTGGAGCTAGTAAAAACTACACTTGGAGGTTGCCAACATGTACAGTTGTTCATTCAAATGTTCTACCCTCCCAAAAAATCAGCGTCCTCTGCAGTGGACATTGTTTTTGTCTATTTGTATGGTGAGAGTTACACATTTAGAAGAAGAACAAGCCTTGTTGTGTATAATACAGACATTTTTTGCAGAGGATGTGCTTTTAGGACCCGCTGTTGGCTTTTTGAAAACAAAGGAGACTCTGGTTAATTGAATAATGTACAGCAGTTTTTCTGAGTATGTGCCTATGAGGGTTGTACACTATACCAGTATTGATTGATTGATTGATACTTTTATTAGTAGATTGCACAGTACAGTACATATTCCGTACAATTGACCACTAAATGGTAACACCCGAATAAGTTTTTCAACTTGTTTAAGTCGGGGTCCACGTTAATCAATTCATGGTACAAATATATATATACTATCAACATAATACAGTCATCACACAAGTTAATCATCATAGTATGTACATTTAATTATTTACATTATTTACAATCCGGGGGGTGGGTGGGGAGTTTTGGTTGATATCAGTACTTCAGTCATCAACAATTGCATCAAGAGATAAATGTGGACATTGAAACAGTGTAGGTCTTACAGTAGGATATGTACAGCCAGCAGAGAACATAGTGAGTTCAGATAGCATAAGAACAAGTATATACATTAGAAGTACATTTGAGTTGTTTATAATCCGGGGAGATGGGATGTGAATGGAGGAGGGTATTAGTAAAGTGTTGAAGTTGCCTGGAGGTGTTGTTTTAGAGCGGTTTTGAAGGAATATAGAGATGAACTTACTGGTATTGTATCGCAGTACAAATGGTTCAAAAGCAGTACTCTACTGTTTGAAAAGTACTAGTTCCCTATATATAATATATTTATATAATATATTTTATTTTTTTTAACGGGCATGACAGCGTGTCGTCACGTCATGACACTGCTGGTTGTAGGAGCAGAGGAGCATGTTGGGCAGCGCACACACACCGAGTACTTACAAGCGGATACAGTGTGTAGACAGAAAAGGGAGAATGGATGCATTTTGCTGTAAAAAGTCAAGATAAAGGTGAAGTTATAACACTGAAACACCCTCAGGAAGAGCTGCTTTAAGACATGTAGCTAACATCCATCCACAGTGTTTTAGCTACTTCTAAATCACTAATAATAAGTAACATTATCACTGGAGGACGAGGAATAGCTAAACACACCGTAGGAGGATACAATAGTTCACCGCTAACAGCAAGCTAGCGCACCTGAATGTAAACAAATGCCATTGGTGGATCTACACCTGACATCCACTGTAATGATACCAAGTACAATAGTGTATTTAGTCATTAAATACTATGATTACGTCGATATTTTTGTCATCATAAAATCGTATTTCTTTAAAAAAAAAAATCATATTATGTTTATTTACTCATATAAACCATGGCGCCAAATAAAGTAAGTTTCTTACAAGTATTATTATCACTGGAGGACGAGGAATAGCTAAACATGCTTCACTACACACCGCAGGAGGTTACAATAGCTCACCGCTAACAGCCAGCAAGTGCTCCTGAATGTTAAACAAATAGGTGGATCTATACAGACACATTATCGCCTGTACTGATACCAAGTCCAAGAGTCGTAAATAGTCAACACTACAATAATTAAATCAATATTTTTTTACTATCACAAAATCTTTTGTTATTGTTTATAAAGTCGGTAAATACGTCCCTGGACACATGAGGACTTTGAATATAACCAATGTATAATCCTGTAACTACTTGGTATCAGATCCATACCTAAATGTGTGGTATCATCCAAAACCAATATCACGTATCAAAGAAGAGAAGAATAAGTGATTATTACATTTGAGCAGAAGTGTAGATAAAACATGTTAAAACAGAAAATAACACGACACCTACCCTTTACATCAGTATTTCTACATCAGTATTGGTTTATTAGGTATTACATTTTATTGTATGATCCTGTAACTACTTGTAATCGGATCCATACCTAAATGTGTGTTATCATCCAAAACTAATGTCAAGTATCAAAGAAGAGAAGAATAAGTGATTATTACATTTGAACAGAAGTGTAGATAAAACATGTTAAAACAGAAAATAACGCGACACCTACCCTTTACATCAGTATTGGTTTATTAGGGATTATGTTTTATTGTATGATCCTCCAACTACTTGGTATCGGATCCATTCCTAAATGTGTGGTATCATCCAAAACTAATGTCAAGTATCAAAGATGAGAAAAATGAGTGATTATTACATTTTAACATAAATGTAGATAAAACATGTTGAAACAGAAAATAACGCGGCACCTACCCTTTACATCAGTATTTCTACATCAGTATTGGTTTATTAGGTATTATATTTTATTGTATGATCATGCAACTACTTGGTATCAGATCCATTCCTAAATGTGTGGTATCATCCAAAACTAATGTCAAGTTTCAACGAAGAGAAGAATAAGTGATTATTACATTTGAACAGAAGTGTAGATAAAACATGTTAAAACAGTAAAATAACGCGACACCTACCCTTTACATCAGTATTTCTACATCAGTATTGGTTTATTAGGTATTTTATTTTATTGTATGATCCTGCAACTACTTGGTATCGGATCGACACCTTAATGTGTGGTATCATCCAAAACTAATGTCAAGCATCAAAGAAGAGAAGAATAAGTGATTATTACATTTGAACAGAAGTGTAGATAGAACATTTTTACAGTTTGTCCCTCATAATGTATAGAAAATAATAGGTGTATAAATGACACAATATGTTACTGCAGACTAATTAGGAGTCTTTGTTTGTTTACTTACTACTAAAAGACAAGTTGTCTAGTATGTTCAACATTTTATTGAAGGACTAAATGACAATAATAAACATATGTTTCATGTACACTAACATTTTTTGTTCCGATAAAGACAATAATGACATGTTTTGTGCTCCTTTTTTTTTTAGAAAAGTATGAATTTATTGAAATACATTTTGGTAGCGGTATCAAACTACTGGTATGGAGACCTGGGGGCCCCCTGGTGCCCCCCTGGTGCCCGGTGTAGCTGTAGATCCAGAGAGTGAAGTGGTTCTCTCGCAGGTATGAAGTGGAAGGCTGTGAGGTGATATGGGCGGTGAAGGACAACGCCATCGGAAACACCTTCTTCGATGCGGGGGCCGCGCAGTTCCTGGTCCCGTCGCTGGGGGCCGACAAGCCGGAGAGAGCCGCTCCCTGCAAGAGGCTTCGCTACACCACACAGGATGCAGCGCCCCAGACCTTCACAGCAGGTCTCTACATCCTTCCATTTCTGTCCCAAAGAAGGCTTGTGAAGTACAGTGGGGCAAAAAAGTATTTAGTCAACCACCGATTGTGCAAGTTCTCCCACTTAAAATGATGACTGAGGTCTGTAATTTTCATCATAGGTACACTTCAACTGTGAGAGACAGAATGTGGAAAAAAAATCCAGGAATTCACATTGCAGGAATTTTAAAGAATTTATTTATAAATTATGGTGGAAAATAAGTATGGGATTTGGTCAACCATTCAAAGCTCTTACTGATGGAAGGAGGTTTTGGCTCAAAATCTCACGATACATGGCCCCATTCATTCTTTCCTTAACACGAATCAATCGTCCTGTCCCCTTAGCAGAAAAACAGCCCCAAAGCATGATGTTTCCACCCCCATGCTTCACAGTAGGTGTGGTGTTCTTGGGATGCAACTCAGTATTCTTCCTCCAAACACGACGAGTTGAGTTTATACTAAAAAGTTCTATTTTGGTTTCATCTGACCACATGACATTCTCCCAATCCTCTGCTGTATCATCCATGTATCCATTTTGGTATAAACTCAACTCCTCGTGTTTGGAGGAAGAAGAATACTGAGTTGCATCCCAAGAACACTACACCTACTGTGAAGCATGGGGGTGGAAACATCATGCTTTGGGGCTGTTTTTCTGCTTAGGGGACAGGACGATTGATCCGTGTTAAGGAAAGAATAAATGGGGCCATGTATCGTGAGATTTTGAGCCAAAACCTCCTTCCATCAGTGAGAGCTTTGAATGGTTGACCAAATAATTATTTTCCACCATAATTTCCAAATAAATTATTTAAAACTCCTACATTGTGAATTCACCAGGTCCCCCCGTGTGGTTCTGGGATTTTTGCTCACCGTTCTCATGATCATTTTGACCCCACGGGATGAGATCTTGCGTGGAGCCCCAGATCGAGGGAGATTATCAGTGGTCTTGTATGTCTTCCATTTTCTGATAATTGCTCCCATAGTTGATTTTTTTCACACCAAGCTGCTTGCCTATTGTAGATTCACTCTTCCCAGTCTTGTGCAGGTCTACAATTATTTTCCTAGTGTCCTTCGACAGCTCTTTGGTCTTGGCCATAGTGGAGTTTGGAGTCTGACTGTTTGAGGCTGTGGACAGGTGTCTTTTATACAGATAACAAGTTCAAACAGGTTCCATTAATACAGGTAACGAGTGGAGGACAGAAGAGCTTCTTAAAGAAGAAGTTACAGGTCTGTGAGAGCCAGAGATCTTCCTTGTTTGAAGTGACCAAATACTTATTTTCCACCATAATTTACAAATAAATTATTTAAAACTCCTACAATGTGAATTCCTGGATTTTTTTTTCACATTCTGTCTCTCACAGTTGAAGTGTACTCATGATGAAAATTACAGACCTCTGTCATCATTTTAACTTGCACAATGGGTGGCTGACTAAATACTTTTTTGCCCCACTGTATGTGGTGTGCTGTACAGATAGAAACAGGCGAGGACGCGGCTGTGGTCCAACACAGGCTGGCAGTGCGCTCGGTCCAGACTGGCATGAAGGGATGATTCTTAAAGGAGCAGAGCAGGTGAGGACTACTTATCTTGACTGCAAAAGCATGTTTATGTGACAGCTGGTGTCCCAGCCATCCCGAAAACTCTCGGTGGAGTATCAGTGTGAGGTGGAGCAGATCTTCACCTGCCAGGAGATGCTCCACTCCACAGCTGCACAGCAAGCACACACACCTGATACCGGTGAGAACCAGGTCTACATTCACAATCCTGACCTGCCGTCAACTTCAACCACCATTTTCCATCTGGGCCTAGGAGGAACATGGCCCGTCTATGTCCAGCTGACCAATGGCAAGACTTACGGCTGTGACTTTGTGGTCAGTGCCACCGGAGTCACACCCAACACCCAGCCCTTCTTGACGGGTAACAACGTAAGGACAACCACCTGAACACCTCAATCACCAACTATTTACTCCAATAACAAGTCATCTAACTATTTACTTCAATAGTAAGTCACCTAACTATTTACTTCAATAATAGGTCACCTAGCTATTTACTTCAATAATAAGTCACCTAAGTATTTACTTCAACAATAAGTCATCTAACTATTTACTTCAATAACAATTCACCTAACTACTTCAATAAAAAGGCACCTAACTATTTATTTCAATAATAAGTCACCTAACTATTTACTTCAAAAACAAGTCATCTAACTATTTACTTCTATAATAAGTCACCTAACTATTTACATCAATAAAAAGTCACCTAACTATTTACTTCAATAACAAGTCACCTAACTACTTCAATAAAAAGGCACCTAACTGTTTACTTCAATAAAAAGTACCCTAACTATTTACTTCAATAACAAGTCACCTAACTACTTCAATAAAAAGGCACCTAATTATTTACTTCAATAAAAAGTACCCTAATTATTTACTTCAATAAAAAGGACCCTAACTATTTACTTCAATAATAAGTCACCTAACTAGTTACTTCAATAATAAGTCATCTAACTATTTACTTCAATAACAAGTCACCTAACTATTTACTTCAATAACAAGTCACCTAACTATTTACTTCAATAACAAGTCACCTAACTATTTACTTTGATAACAAGTCATCTAACTATTTACTTCAATAATGTCTGTCTTTGACTATTTACTTCAATAATAAGCCACCTAAATAACCAACCGTTTACTTTGATAACATGTCACCTATGTATTTACTTCAATAACAAGTCACCTAAGTATTTATTTCAATAACAAGTCACCTAAGTATTTACTTCAATAACAAGCTACCTAAGCATTTACTGCAATAACATGTCACCTAAGTATTTACTTCAATAACAAGTCACCAAAGTATTTACTTCGATAACAAGTCACCTAAGCATTTACTCCAATAACAATTCACTTAAGTATTTGCTTCAATAATAAGTCACCTAAGTATTTACTTCAATAACAAGTCACCTAAATAACCAACTATTTACTTCAATAACAAGTCACCTAAGTATTTACTTCAATAACAACAAGTCACCCAAGCATTTACTTCAATAACAAGTCACCTAAGTATTTACTTCAATAACAAATCACCTAAGTATTTACTTCAATAACAAGTCACCTAAGTATTTACTTCAATAACAACAAGTCACCCAAGCATTTACTTCAATAACAAGTCACTTAAGCATTTACCCCAATAAAAAGTCACCTAAGTATTTACTTCAATAACAAGTCACCTAAGTATTTACTTCAATAACAAGTCACCTAAATAACCAACAGTGTACTTCAATAACAAGTCACCTAAGTATTTACTTCAATAACAAGTCACCTAAGTATTTACTTCAATAACAAGTCACCTAAGTATTTTCTTCAATAACAAGTCACCTAAATAACCAACCATGTACTTCAATAACAAGTCACCTAAGTATTTACTTCAATAACAAGTCACCTAAGTATTTACTTCAATAACAAGTCACCTAAGTATTTTTTTCAATAACAAGTCACCTACATAACCAACCATGTACTTCAATAACAAGTCACCTAAGTATTTACTTCAATAACAAGTCACCTAAGTATTTACTCAAATACAAATCCCATTTCCATATGAGTTGGGAAATTGTGTTAGATGTAAATATAAACGGAATACAATGATTTGCAAATGCTTTTCAACCCATATTCAGTTGAATGCACTACAAAGACAAGATATTTGATGTTCAAACTCATAAACTTTACTTTT
Organism: Nerophis ophidion; assembly: GCF_033978795.1. Lineage (NCBI taxonomy): Eukaryota > Metazoa > Chordata > Actinopteri > Syngnathiformes > Syngnathidae > Nerophis > Nerophis ophidion. The sequence goes on along the minus strand of NC_084620.1, from coordinate 52,985,445 downwards.
TTTTTTTGTTGCAAATAATAATTAACTTAGAATTTCATGGCTGCAACACGTGCCAAAGTAGTTGGGAAAGGGCATGTTCACCACTGTGTTACATCACCTTTTCTTTTAACAACACTCAATAAACGTTTGGGAACTGAGGAAACTAATTGTTGAAGCTTTGAAAGTGGAATTCTTTCCCATTCTTGTTTTATGTAGAGCTTCAGTCGTTCAACAGTCCGGGGTCTCCGCTGTCGTATTTTACGCTTCATAATGCGCCACACATTTTCCATGGGAGACATGTCTGAACTGCAGGTGGGCCAGGAAAGTATCCGCACTCTTTTTTTACGAAGCTACTCTAATGTAACATGTACTGAATGAGTCTTGGCATCGTCTTGCTGAAATAAACAGGGGCGTCCATGAAAAAGACGGCGCTTAGATGGCAGCATATGTTGCTCCAAAACCTGTATGTACCTATCAGCATTAATGGTGCCTTCACAGATGTGTAAGTTACCCATGCCTTGGGCACTAATGCACCCCCATACCTTCACAGATGCTGGCTTTTCAACTTTGCGTCGATAACAGTCTGGATGGTTCGCTTTCCCGATGTCAAATATTTCCAAAAACAATTTGAAATGTGGGCTCGTCAGACCACAGAAGACTTTTCCACTTTGCATCAGTCCATCTTAGATGATCTCGGGCCCAGAGAAGCCGGCGGCGTTTCTGGATGTTGTTGATAAATGTCTCTCGCTTTGCATAGTAGAGCTTTAACTTGCACTTACAAATGTAGCGACAAACTGTATTTAGTGACAGTGGTTTTCTGAAGTGTTCCTGACTCCATGTGGTGATATTCTTTAGAGATTGATGTCAGTTTTTGATACAGTGCCGTCTGAGGGATCGAAGGTCACGGTCATTCAATGTTGGTTTTCGGCCATGCCGCTTACGTGGAGTGATTTCTCCAGATTCTCTGAACCTTTTGACGATATTATGGACCGTAGATGTTGAAATCCCTAAATTTCTTGCAATTGCACTTTGAGAAACGTTGTTCTTAAACTGTTTGACTATTTGCTCACGCAGTTGTGGACAAAGGGGTGTACCTCGCCCCATCCTTTCTTGTGAAAGACCGAGCATTTTTTGGGAAGCTGTTTTTATACCCAATCATGGCACTCACCTGTTCCCAATTAGTCTGCACACCTGTGGGATGTTTGATGAGCATTCCTAAACCTTATCAGTATTTATTGCCACCTTTCCCAACTTCTTTGTCACGTGTTGCTGGCGTGAAATTCTAAAGTTAATGATTATTTGCACAAAAAAAAATGTTTATCAGTTTGAACATCAAATATGTTGCCTTTGTAGCATATTCAATTGAATATGGGTTGAAAATTATTTGCAAATCATTGTATTCTGTTTATATTTACATCTAACACAATTTCCCAACTCATAGTGAAACGGGGTTTGTAATTATTCACCTAAGTATTTACTTTAATAACAAGTCACTTAAGTATTTAATCCAATAAGTCACCTAAGTGACAGATGTGTGTGTTGCATGTGAGATGCTGCCACCTGCTGGTTGTCTGAGTACACTGCAGTTAGTCCTGGTTAGTCCCCATTAAATGTGGGGGAAATAATCCATTTTCAACAAGGCCCATCATACATGTGATTAGTAAGCGTCAATAAAAGATGCATTTACTGTAAATAAAGTCATGCAGACAGTTGTCAAATTTGGCCGACTGCAGCGAGCCGCCTCATCCAGAGATCGGACCAGAAAGAGTGTAAAGGTGACTAAGGTTGTCATGTCTACTATTCAGTATCATGGCCACTGATTGGCAGCATTACTATGTTGGATTGAAAGAGTGTAAAGGTGACTAAGGTTGTCATGTCTATTCATGATGCTGACAAACATATTTACCGTTTTTGAATGCTTTAGCTATGTAAATATTTGATATTATGATAGCGATAAAGAAGGGACAATTGTACACACAGTTTTGCCTGCTTGGTGTCACTGAAGGACAAAAACTGCTTCAACCATTTCACTTGTTTTACGACATATCCTGCATTCTTGTATTTGCAGTTTGCTGTAGCGGATGATGGCGGTCTGCGAGTGGACCACCACATGATGACATCACAGCCTGACGTCTACGCTGCCGGAGATGTGTGCAGTGCATGCTGGGAGCACAGCCCCTTCTGGCAACAGGTATCAAGTCTGGTGCTGTGACATAGTTAGTCCATCTTGTGACATAGTTAGTCCATCTTGCTGCAGATGCGCTTGTGGACGCAGGCTCGCCAGATGGGCTACTACGCCGCTCGCTGCATGGCGGCAGGAGTCTTGTCCCAGACCATAGAGCTGGACTTCTGCTTTGAGCTCTTCTCTCACATCACCACCTTCTTCAACTACAAGGTAGGCAGCGCCATGTCGCTCATCAGGTGGAAGGTGTGGTGACACCTTCTTCCACTACAAGGTAGGCAGCGTCATGTCGCTCATCAGGTTGAAGGTGTGGTCTTCACCAGGTGGTCCTGCTGGGCAAGTTTAACGCACAGGGGCTGGCGTCCGACCATCAGCTGCTACTGCGATGCACCAAAGGCCAGGAGTACGTCAAGGTGATGATGACCCACTTCCTAAACTATTATACTTTTTATGTTATTCATTATTTAACCTAATATTATTCTTAACCAACCCCCAACCATGTCCAAATCTCACCAAACTTGTCTCAATCCTTGTGCTGTAAAAATTGGGACCATGGTGCTTTCCTTGGCTGGTTTAACCTAACTAACGTGGAAGGTGGGATGGATGCAAAGGGATCGGGGCAGACCAAGTCAAACTGTTGCAGGTCCGACGAGCCTGATGATTGGGAACGGTCCTACAAAACGTAGTGCCAGTTTCTTGGATGAAACCTTGAGACGTAGGTCTTTGGTTGATAGCCAGACTCTCTAACCGGGCAGGCAGGCGGGCGCAGGCCGTCTCTTGCGGTCTACCACTCTCTTCATCCGATCTCCTTGTCCGGACAATACTTGACGGGTGGCTGCCCAAATGCAGCGACAACGTTGGACCCTGGCATGGGCGGAGGGGACCAACACTTCCAACTCATTCTCTGGAAAGGCACAATGAAAGGGAGAGAGGCCAGTGGCTGATGTAGGCAGCGAATTGTGCGCATACTCTACCCAGACCAGGTGTTTGCTCCATGTGGAGGGGTTCTGGCAGACCACGCACCAGAGGCCAGTTTTCAGCTGTTGGTTAAGTCGTTCGGTCTGGCCATTGGCTTCCGGATGATGTCTGACTGGCTTCGGCTCCAATGAGTCGACAGAACTCCCCCCAGAACCGTGATACAAACTGTGGCCCCTGGTCTGAAACAATGTCTTTGGGGAATCCATGAACTCGTAACACATTAGCCATCATAATATCCGCCGTCTCCTTGGCGGATGGTAATTTAGGTTTAGCGATGTATCTGATCATTTTGGAGAATCTGTCGACCACAGTGAGGACCGTGGTGTTACCTTGTGAGACCAGGAACCCTGTAACGAAGTTCATCGAGATGTCTGACCACGGTCTGGAGGGGATGGGGAGCGGCTGGAGAAGTCCCATCCGAGACCTGGACGACGTCTTGTTCTTGGCACAGACCGAACACGCCTCTACGTACTCCCGGACCTCCGTCTCCATGGCTGGCCACCAGAACCGCCGGGAGATCACAAACATAGTTCTTTTAACTCCCGAATGACATGAAAGCAGCGAGGTGTGGGCCCAATGAATCACCCGGGGACGCAGCTCAGTGGGGACAAACAATCGATTATCAGGACATCCCCTAGGTGGCGGGGCCACACCCTTAGCTTGCTTTACCTCAGTTTCTGTTGGCCAAGTCACCACTCCTACCACACAGTTCAGTGGAAGGATGGTCTCAGGTTTTTTGGCCTCAAGCTCGGGGTCGAATAGTCGTGACAGGACTTCTGGCTTGATGTTGCGGGACCCCGGCCTTTAGGAGAGCAAAAAGGAAAAGTGGTTAAAGAAAAGCGCCTACGTGGCCTGGCGAGAGTTGAGTCTCTTAGCCTTCTTGATATATTACAGATTCTTGTGATCCGTCCAGACGATGAATGGGTGTTCGGCCCCCTCGAGCCAATGTCTCCATTCCTCCAAGGCAAGCTTCACCGCCAGAAACTCCCCATTGCCGACATCATAGTTTCTTTCAGCTTTAGACAGCCCCCGCGACAGAAAGGCACAGGGATACATCTTCTCATCCTGTTGAGAGGGTTGAGACAGGACCGCTCCAACTTCTTCATAAAAACCGTCCACCTCCACGACAAACTGGCGCAGTGTGTCCGGAATGGTGAGGATTGGAGCTGAGGTGAAGCGGCGCTTGAGTGTCTGGAAGTCCCTCTCTGCCCCTGGAGACCAGTGGAAGCGCACCTGAGTGGAGGTAAGACCGTGGAGAGGAGCAGCTATTGCGCTGAAGCTTCTGACAAACCACCTTTAAAAGTTAGCAAAGCCCAAAAATTGCTGAACCTTTTTGCGGTTGTCAGGTGTCGGCCAATCAGTCACAGCGGTAACTTTAGCTGGATCCATCTGCACTCTTCCAGGAGCTACAATGAAGCCCAGGAAGGAGACAGTGTCGGCATAAAAAACACTTTCAGCTTTAACATACAAGTCATTGCCCAAGAGTCTCTTTAAAACCTTATTTATTTGGACTTGGTGAGTGTCACTGTCACTGTCAGGTCAATAAATCAATATATCGTCAAGGTAGACGTACATGAAATGTTCCAGGAAGTCTCTTAGTACTTCATTGATCATGGCTTGGAACACGGCAGGGGCATTGGTGAGTCCAAAGGGCATGACCCTGTATTCATAGTGGCCGCTGGGTGTATAGATTCTGGTCTTCCACTCGTCTCTCTCTTATTTGGACCAGATAGTAAATGTTGCGTAGATCCAGTTTGGTGAATATTTAGTCCTATTAGGAGGTGGTCGAAGACAGAAAACATGAGGGGAAGAGGGTAACGGTTCTTGATAGTAATGTCATTCAGTGGGCTGTAATCAATGCAGGGTCTTCACAAAGAAGAACCCCGCTCCTGCTGGCGATGATGACGGGCGAATCAAGCCAGCTTCCAGTGATGCTAAGATGTAATCTTTCATGGCAGCCCTTTCTGGACCAGAGACGGGGTATAGACGCCCCCTTCGGGAATAGTGGCACCGGGAAGCAGGTCAATGGCGCAGTCGTAGGATCGGTGGGGCGGAAGTTACAGGGCCTTTGTCTTGCTGAAGACTTGTCGCAGGTGGTGATAACAGGAGGGAACGGAATTCAGGTCCGTAAATTCTGAGTTTGGATTAGCAGAAAAAATATTAATTTCCTTGAGACGTTTTCCCTTGAAAGTAGAAAAAACACAGTTGTTGGTACATTCCCTTCCCCATTTGCTCATCTCGCCTGTTTTCCAGTCAACACGAGGGTTATGTTGGTACAGCCATGGATGCCCCAAGATCAGAGAATGAGAGGGTGAAGTAATCAACTATGGACTAATCTTTTCCTGATGGCAGTCAATGTTCATCTGGACAGGTTCACTGAATAGCGTGATGGTGAAAAGCTCCTTACCATTCAGAGACCTGGCTCTAATGGGTTTAGCTAGCAGTTCTGATTTGAGTCATAGTCCCCTGGCTACACCTCAGTCCATCAGACTCTCGTCTGGCCCAGAGTCTATCTGCGCCTCTAGATCTGTGGTCGTGTGATGAATGAGAGTGCGTGGCATCTGATGTCCAGCCGGAAATTTTTTTTAAAAACAAAACAAAACATGACGGCTGAATATAAAATGACCACTGGGATACCTTGGCCGGACATGAAACGACAAGATGGCCGCCCTCTCCACAGTAAAAACATCTCCCCTCCATCAGGCGCTTGCGTTGCTCCTCTGGGGTCAGTCGGGCTCTTCCCAGCTGCATGGGCTTCTCCTCTCGATCAGTGCGGAAGTGAGGAAGTAGCTCCGGGGGTGAACGCTGAGTGGTTGACCAGCTAGGTGCGAAAGGATGGGTGGTTCTTCCTGCATCAGCCAATCCCACACCATGCTGTCGTTTCAGCTGGGCTAGCCGGTTGTTTGTCCTGATGGAAAGTGCGATGTGGGCAACTAGGTTGTTGAGTAGGTCCAGGGGAACGAGGAAGTCCTGTATGGAAGTTCCGAGTCCCTTCAGAAACACGTCTTGGACGGCCATGTTGCCCCATCCGCTTTCTGCTGCTAGTCGCACACTGAGCCGCTGCCCTGCTTTAACCTTAGCTTTTGCACATTTTCTCTGCTGGAGGACACTGAGTCAAAAGTCTTAGAGCAGCTTGAAAGTTTGTGAATAAGTGGCAGAGTGCCCCCATTTGGCGAAAGCCCACGCCTTGGCTCTATCCGTACGGTGGGGAATCATGAATGCGATCTTGGAGCGGTCCGTGGGAAGCGCATGGGGCATCAGCTCGTAATGAATAGCACAGTCCATCAAAAATGTTTTGCACAAACCGGGATCTCCAGCATGTGGCACCGGAGGGGCCAGCTTGCATCCGGCTCTGAGAGGCGATGAAGGCAGCAGGGGAGAGGTAGTTGGCGTGGGAGGCTGGGACGCCGGATCCGGTCGAGCAAACTGCCCAAGTACGTCTTGCAGCTGCGAGGAGAGGTGACCCATGTCCGCTGCCATCGCCGTCGGAAAATCCTCCTGCCGGACGAGCCGTGATTCCTGGGCTCGCAGGATCTCCATCAGTCCTTTGGCCTCTGCTGAGTCCATACTGGCCAGAAGATACTGTTTGGTCTTGGCAAGAATGAGGACTCAGTTGCAGATGGGAAACGATTGACGACAAGGTGGCGGGATGGTTGAAGTTGACACAGGTGATGAATGTGTTGTGGTTACAGGTGGTGCTACAAGGTGTCACAGGTGATACATCTGTTGTGGTTTGTTGTGGTTACAGGTGGTGCTACAAGGTGGCACTGGTGATAAATGTGTTGTGGTTACAGGTGGTGCTACAAGGTGGCAGGATGGTTTAAGTTGACAGAGGCGATGAATGTGTTGTGGTTCCAGGTGGTGCTCCAAGGTGGCACAGCTGATGAATGTGCTGTGGTTCCAGGTGGTGCTACAAGGTGGCACAGGTGATAAATGTGTTGTGGTGCTACAAGGTGGCACAGGTGATGAATGTGTTGTGGTTACAGGTGGTTCTACAAGGTGGCAAATGTGTTGTGGTTCCAGGTGGTGCTACAAGGTGGCACAGGTGATACATCTGTTGTGGTTTGTTCTGGTTACAGGTGGTGCTACTAGGTGGCACAGGTGATTAATCTGTTGTGTTTACAGGTGGTGTTACAAGGTGGCACAGGTGATGAATGTTTTGTGGTTACAGGTGGTGCTACAAGGTGGCAGAATGGTTTAAGTTGACAGAGGTGATGAATGTGTTGTGGTTACAGGTGGTGCTACAAGGTGGCACAGGTGATAAATGTGTTGTGGTGCTACAAGGTGGCACAGGTGATAAATGTGTTGTTGTTCCAGGTGGTGCTACGAGGTGGCACAGGTGATGAATGTGTTGTGGTTCCAGGTGGTGCTACAAGGTGGCACAGGTGACAAATGTGTTGTGGTTACAGGTGGTGCTACAAGGTAGCACATGTGATACATGTGTTGTGGTTCTAGGTGGTGCTACAAGGTGGCACATGTGATAAATGTGTTGTGGTTACAGGTGGTGCTACAAGGTGGCACAGGTGATAAATGTGTTGTGGTTCCAGGTGGTGCCACGAGGTGGCACAGGTGATGAATGTGTTGTGGTCCTAGGTGGTGCTACAAGGTGGCACAGGTGATAAATGTGTTGTGGTCCTAGGTGGTGCTACAAGGTGGCACAGGTGATAAATGTGTTGTGGTTCCAGGTGGTGCTACAAGGTGGCACAGGTGATGAATGTGTTGTGGTTCCAGGTGGTTCTACAAGGTGGCACAGGTGATAAATGTGTTGTGGCGCTACAAGGTGGCACAGGTGATAAATGTGTTGTGGTTCCAGGTGGTGCCACGAGGTGGCACAGGTGATGAATGTGTTGTGGTTCCAGGTGGTTCTACAAGGTGGCACAGGTGATAAATGTGTTGTGGTTACAGGTGGTGCTACTAGGTGGCACAGGTGATGAATGTGTTGTGTTTACAGGTGGTGCTACAAGGTGGCACAGGTGATGAATGTGTTGTGGTTCCAGGTGGTTCTACAAGGTGGCACAGGTGATACATCTTCCAGGTGGTGCTACAACGTGGCACAGGTGATTAATCTGTTGTGGTTACAGGTGGTGCTACTAGGTGGCACAGGTGATGAATGTGTTGTGGTTCTAGGTGGTGCTACAAGGTGGCACAGGTGATACATGTGTTGTGGTTCCAGGTGGTGCTACAAGGTGTCACAGGTAATAAATGTGTTGTGGTTCCAGGTGGTGCTACTAGGTGGCACAGGTGATGAATGTTTTGTGTTTACAGGTGGTGCTACAAGGTGGCATAGGTGATTAATATGTTGTGGTTCCAGGTGGTGCTACAAGGTGGCACAGGTGATGAATGTGTTGTGGTTCCAGGTGGTGCTACAAGGTGGCACAGGTGATTAATCTGTTGTGGTTACAGGTGGTGCTACTAGGTGGCACAGGTGATGAATGTGTTGTGGTTCTAGGTGGTGCTACAAGGTGGCACAGGTGATACATGTGTTGTGGTTCCAGGTGGTGCTACAAGGTGTCACAGGTAATAAATGTGTTGTGGTTCCAGGTGGTGCTACTAGGTGGCACAGGTGATGAATGTTTTGTGTTTACAGGTGGTGCTACAAGGTGGCATAGGTGATTAATATGTTGTGGTTCCAGGTGGTGCTACAAGGTGGCACAGGTGATGAATGTGTTTTGGTTCCAGGTGGTTCTACAAGGTGGCACAGGTGATGAATGGGTTGTGGTTCCAGGTGGTGCTACAAGGTGGCACAGGTGATAAATGTGTTGTGGTTACAGGTGGTGCTACAAGGTGGCAGGATGGTGGGAGCAGTGCTGATCGGAGAGACGGACTTAGAGGAAACCTTTGAGAATCTCATCTTGAACCAGATGGACCTGACACGGTACGGGGAGGATCTGCTCAACCCCAACATTGACATAGACGACTACTTTGACTGAAATAGACTTTTCATTGAAATATGAAAGCTACAATCAAATAAATTGTGTGGAAAATTAACGAGGTTATTAAGAATGCTATCAGAATGACTTTGTCCAGCCACATTGCTAACACTTCACCTCATAACCTGGTCATAGCTCACCTTTATGCACAGCAGAAGTTTCACTTTAACGTCTCATAACTGTAGTGCGTTCAAGGACCCTCGTTTAGAGTAAGAAAAAGAGGCGTCGCTAGGTTTTAAAGACAGGGGGCTAAACCTGGAGACCAGACTTTTTCCACTGAGGGGCTAAAATTAAAACATCTGGGGACCATATATATTTATATATATATATATATATATATATATATATACTAATGAATCATTTCCGGGACTATACCGCCTCCGAAAAGTACCGTAATACAACAGCTCACCACTAACAGCAAGCTAGCACCCCTGAATGTAAACAAACGTCATTGGTGGATCGCCACCTGACATCCACTGTAATGATACCAAGTACAAGAGCGTATCTAGTCGATACTACTATCATTATGTTTTGGCATCACAAAATCTTCTTACATTTTTTTCTAAATTCATATTATGTCTATAAAGTTAGTAAGTATGTTCCTGGACACATGAGGACTTTGAATATGACCAATGTATGATCCTGTAACTACTTGGTATCGGATCGATACCTAAATATGTGGTATCATACAAAACTAATGTCTGGTATCAAAGAAGAGAAGAATAAGTGATTATTATATTTTAACAGAAGTGTAGATACAACATGTTAAGACAGAAAATAAGCAGATGTTAACAGTAAATTAACATGTAGATTAATAATCCATTTTTACAGTTTGTCCCTCATAATATGTAGAAAATAATAGGTGAATAAATGACACTGTATGTTACTGCATACGTCAGCAGACTCATTAGGAGTCTGTTTGTTTTTCTTACTACTAAAAGACAAGTTGTCTAGTATGTTTAACATTTTATTTAAGGACTAAATGACAATAATAGACAAGTTTCATGTACGCAAAATTTTTTGGGGTACAATAAAGACAAAATTACATTTTTTTGTGCTCCCCTTTATTTAGAAAAGTACTGAAAAGTAGCAAAATAATTTTGGTACTGGTGCCAAAATATTGGTATGGGGACAACACACACACACACACGTATATGTATATGTATATATATGTATATATAAATACATGTGTATATATATATATATGTATAAATAAATATATGTATATATAAATATATGTATATATATGGAAGTATATCTATAAATATATATATATATGTATATATGTATACATGTGTACATATATATATATATATATATATATATATATATATATATATATATATATATATATATATATATATATATATATACTATCATTCAACACCTACATTTCTAGATCAACTTCAGGTGTATTTGTCGATATAAAGGTACAAAATGATATCCCTTTATCGTCAAAGAAAACGTTTTTTTATTGCAAAAACACAAGATATGAAACCCCCAAGCCCCCGTTGATGTTTAGTAATTGGAGCCTTGAAAAGGTCAATATTGATTTTAATGTATTATTATTTCCTGTGCAATGACAATTTAAAACATCTCTTTGAAATGCGCGCCCACTCTTAAGTGTTACCAAAAAAAGACCCTCATACTTTTTTGTTTTACTTTTAACACTTAAATCTCTAGATCAACTTTAATATATTTTATTTAAATTTTTAATACGTTTTTAAATTGTTTCATGCCTTTTTTTCCCCCAGGTAAACATTGTTTTTAATGACAAACACACCAAACATGTCATATTTACCCCCAAAATTTGATGTGAAGTCAATAGAGCCTTAAATAGGTGAATACTTTATAACAACGTTGATTTTGATTCATTATTATATTTTGAACAATGGCAGCCTTGTTTGAGTCGACGTTGCAACCTTTTTTTCGTTTAATTTCACCAGTTTGCTCTTTTATTCCACTTGATATCATCATCATCCTAATAATAATGATGTTTTGTATTACAAAATGATAATAATTCTATGGGAATAGCTCCACTTTACACAATGAAGTGAAAGAAAAACTTGTTGCAAAGGAATCTTTTCAAAGGACTCTCGCCTCTCCATGGAGCTTTCTAGAAACACCTTCTGTTGCCAAGAAGCTCACATTTCAATCCAAACAGCTCCTCCTTTTCCCCGGCAGGCCTTTTTCTTAGAACAATAGAGGTGATTATAAGATCACCGGGTTTCACATACTAAAGCACACGTCTTTTGATGAATCAAAGACTCAGCTGGTGTGTTTCCTTAACTGACAAGACTTGGTGATGACAAATCATCTACATACTGTCGAGAGTGCACCTTGTTTATTTACAAGGCAGGAAAATTCCACTGAGGAGTCAATAGGGTCACTTTTTAAGGCGCTAATGAGTGAGTCATGGCTGCATGTTGTGCTTTGAGCCGATGTTTGGGTACAAAGTAGACTAATCACATGACAATGACGCGGTAAGCCCTGGTAATTGTTTCATCACTGGCTTAATCTGTCATCTAAAGCAAATGGTCATTGACACAAGGACAGCAAGGAACTACACCCGGGTCTTCCTTTACCTTGTTTCACAGCTTAACGATAGAGGTGGAACAAATGGGATCCTTTGAACGATTCCTTTAGGTTAACTACTCATTTGTATACTCTAGCCTTTAAATAGACTCCCTTTTTAGACCAGTTGATCTGCCGTTTCTTTTCTTTTTTTCTATGTCCCACTCTCCCTTGTGGAGGGGGTCCAGTCCGATCCGGTGGCCATGTACTGCTTGCCTGTGTATCGGCTGGGGACATCTCTGCGCTGCTGATCCGCCTACGCTTGGGATGGTTTTCTGCTGGCTCCGCTGTGAACGGGACTCTCGCTGCTGTGTTGGATCCGCTTTGGACTGGACTCTCGCGACTGTGTTGGATCCATTATGGATTGAACTTTCACAGTATCATGTTAGACCCGCTCGACATCCATTGCTTTCCTCCTCTCCAAGGTTCTCATAGTCATCATTGTCACCGACGTCCCACTGGGTCATTATTGTCACCGATGTCCCACTGGGTGTGAGTTTTCCTTGCCCTTATGTGGGTCTACCGAGGATGTCGTAGTGGTCTGTGCAGTCCTTTGAGACACTAGTGATTTAGGGCTATATAAGTAAACATTGATTGATTGATTGATTGAACTGTGAGGAACGAATCCCAGTTGTCAGCCGTTCTTCTGAAAGATGTTTTTTTTAATTTTTTTTTTTTTTTATTGCACATGCAATTTTAGCATCAGCAGTTGGCCACTCTGCACACGCGTGCCACCCGGCTGGCAACTGGACTAGAAAACCAGTCAGAATTAAAAGACATTTAGCAACATATGGATGTTTTTATTATTATTATGTAAAATAAAATACAATAAAATATACAGGTGCTGGTCATATTATTAGATAGAATATCATGAAAAAGTTGATTTATTTCATTAATTCCATTTAGAAAGTCAAACTTGTAAAATGTATACATTCATTCCAAACAGACTGATACATTTCAAGTGTTTTTTGCCAAAAGGGAGATGATTATAGCTGACAACCCTAAATTCAACATCTCAGAAAATTAGAATATGGTGAAAAGGTCAGATATTGAAGACACCTGGTGCCACACTCTAATTAGCTAACTAACTCAAAACACCTGGAAAAGACTTTAAATGGTCTCTCGTTTTGATTCTGTATGACACACAATCACGGGGAAGACTGCTGACTTGACAACTGTCCAAAAGATGACCATTGATACTTTAAAGAAGGAGGGCAAGACACAGATGGTCATTGCCAAAGAAGTTGGATGTTCCCAGAGCTCTGTGTCCAAGCACATTAATAGAGAGGCGGAGGGAAGACAAAGATGTGGTAGAAAAAAGTGTACAAGCAAGAGAGATAACCGCGCCCTGGAGAGGATTGTCAAACAAAACCGATTCAAAAATGTGGGGGAGATCCACAAAAAGTGGACTGCACCTGGAGTCAGTGCTTCAAGAACCACCGCGCACCGACGTATGCAAGATATGGGCTTCAGCTGTCGTATTCCTTGTGTAAAGCCACTCTTGAATAAGAGACAACGTCAAAAGCGTCTCGCCTGGCCTCAAGACAAAAAGGACTGGACTGCTGCTGAGTGGTCCAAAGTTATGTTTTCAGATGAAAGTAAATCTTGTATCTCCTTTGGAAATCAAGGTCCCAGAGTCTGGAGGAAGACAGGAGAGGCACATAATCCATGTTGCCTGAAGTCCAGTGTCAAATTTCCACAATCGGTAATGGTCTGAGGTGCCATGTCATCTGCTGGTGTTGGTCCACTGTGTTTCCTGAGGTCTAGGGTCAATGCAGCAGTCTACCAGGAAGTTTAAAGGTGGTGCTACAAGGTGGCACAGGTGATACATGTGTTGTGGTTCCAGGTGGTGCTACAAGGTGTCACAGGTAATAAATGTGTTGATGTATATATATATATATATATATACATATATATATATACAAATATATATATATATAAATATATACACATATATATATATATACATACACACACACACACACATATATATATATATATATATATATATATATATATATATATATATATATATATATATATATATATATATATATATATATATATATAATGTATAAAAGCAGTTAAACAAATAACCATAGCAACGTGCCAGTCTTTTGAACGACTCCTTGAGAGGACCGGCTCCTTCAAAACGCCGTTAAAGCGCATGTGTAAAAGATAGCGCATTAATATAACGTTAAAGCATGAGTTTGTGTGTGTGTGTGTGTGTGTGCATTCTGCTCTCCTTTAGCTTGACATCTAGTGCAGCCGGTAAAGTGCTTTTTCCAGTCCGTTAAGGACAACCTGGTTCCAGCAGTGACGTCAGGACTGTAGCCGTTTACAGCCAATACGGATGTGACGTCACCATTTGAGTGCGTAGTGCTTTAACGGGGAGTGTACTTGGTTATGTACACCGAGGCGTGCCGATTACTATTACGTAAACACCCCATACCCTATCACGTTTACACTAATCGAATGAGATTTTGCTGCAGGGTGTATTTTAAAATGATTATTTAGGGTGAATACATGCCATCGATGACTCACTGATTAGGCGGTTGGGGTAGGTGAGTAAAAGGTGTAGGGTCGTAGGGCGGTGTACGCCGGTGTGGTAAGCGAGCGCTTCTCATGTCTCGCTTGCCTCCCATCGTGGGGTTTTTCCAAGGTGGGCGGGGCTTGTAGAGAGGCGTTGCCGCATAGTGTCTGCCTGGCATATTAATATATCTTTATATGTGCTGCAGCACACTTACATCACGCACTTCCCTCTCGCAGCTGACGTTACATTCCACACCAGAAGAAGACGAAAAGATGGCTAACTACATCCATGTACCCGAGGAGGCGCCGGCCGTGCCCAAGATGGAGGTGACGGTGGACGAGAGCGACTACAGGAGCGGCGCCCTCAGCCTGATGAAGGAGCTGAGACCCAACTGGAAGCCCTCCGAGGTCAAATTGAAGGTAAGGTTTTATTCCTCCGACTTGTCTTGGTAAAAATGACATTTTACTTCCAATTTACTGCTGCCTAAATGCGCATTCACGCTCGCTCCCGAGAGGTCGAAACGTCGCGGGCTTGTTTCCTTTAAAAACATCAAATGACTCGGAATCTACTGCTTTATTTGTGCAAATTATGTATTTTTTTTATATTTTTATTATTTTAGACAAGGGGGCGGGGCGCTAATGTGCAGACAGTTTAATCACAACTGCGTCACTGCAATTCAAGACCAAACCAAACATCGCGAGATTTGGATGAAACTTGGAGTATTAGAGGCCTACTGAAAGATTTTCTTATTTAAACGGGGATAGCAGGTCCATTCTATGTGTCATACTTGATCATTTCGCGATATTGCCATATTTTCGCCGAAAGGAGTTAGTAGAGAACATCGACGATAAAGTTGGCAACTTTTGGTCGCTAATAAAAAAAGCCTTGCCTGTACCGGGAGTAGCAGACGATGTGCGCGTGATGTCACGGGTTGTGGAGCTCCTCACATCCTCACATTGTTTATAATCATAGCCAGCAGCAGCTAGAGCTATTCGGTCCGAGAAAGCGACAATTTCCCCATTAATTTGAGCGAAGATGAAAGATTCGTGGATGAGGAAATTTAGATTGAAGAACTAGGGAAAAAAAAAGGCGATTGCAGTGAAGAGCGATTCAGATGTTATTAGACACATTTACTTGGACAATTCTTCAAAACCCCTTATCCGCCTATTGTGTTGATAGTGTTTTTGTGAGATTAAATAGTACCTGAAAGTCGGAGGGGTGTAGCCACGGGTATGTTGACGCCTGTGTCTCTGAGGGAAGTCACGGCAGCTGCAGCAGGACAGAAGTTACGCTGATGTCTCCGGTAAGAGGCGACTTATAACCACCATTTCTCACCGAAAACTGCGACCAAACATCGCAAGATTTGGATGAAACTTGGAGTATTAGAGGCCTGCTGAAATGAGATTTCCTTATTCAAACGGGGATAGTAGGTCCATTCTATGTGTCATACTTGATCATCTCGCGATATTGCCATATTTTCGCCGAAAGGAGTTAGTAGAGAACATCGACGATGAAGTTGGCAACTTTTGGTCGCTAATAAAAAAAAAGCCTTGCCTGTACCGGAAGTAGCAGACGATGTGCGCGTGATGTCACAAGTTGTGGAGCTCCTCACATCCTCACATTGTTTATAATCATAGCCAGCAGCAGCTAGAGCTATTCGGTCCGAGAAAGCGACAATTTCCCCATTAATTTGAACGAAGATGAAAGATTCGTGGATGAGGAAATTTAGAGTGAAGAACTAGAAAAAAAAAAGGCGATTGCAGTGGGAGCGATTCAGATGTTATTAGACACATTTACTTGGATACTTCTTCAAAATCCCTTATCTGCCTGTTGTGTTGCTAGTGTTTTAGTGAGATTAAATAGTACTTGAAAGTCGGAGGGGTGTAGCCACGGGTGTGTTGACGCCAGTGTCTCTGAGGGAAGTCACGGCAGCTGCAGCAGGACGGAAGCTACGCTGATGTCTCCGGTAATAGGCGACTTATTACCACAATTTCTCACCGAAAACTGCGACCAAACATCGCGAGATTTGGATGAAACTTGGAGTATTAGAGGCCTACTGAAAGGAGATTTTTTTATTCAAACGGGGATAGCAGGTCCATTCTATGTGTCATACTTGATCATTTCGCGAAATTGCCATATTTTTGCTGAAAGGATTTAGTAGAGAACATCGACGATAAAGTTCGCAACTTTTCGCCACTAATAAAAAAAGCCTTGCCTGTACCGGAAGTAACAGACAATGTGCGCGTGACATCACGGGTTGTGGAGCTCCTCACATCCTCACATTGTTTATAATCATAGCCAGCAGCAGCTAGAGCTATTCGGACCGAGAAAGCGACAATCTCCCCATTAATTTGAGCGAAGGTGAAAGATTCGTGAAGGAGGAAATTTAGAGTGAAGGACTAGGAAAAAAAAAAGGCGATTGCAGTGGGAGCGATTCAGATGTTATTAGACACATTTACTAGGACAATTCTTCAAAACCCCTTATCTGCCTATTGTGTTGCTAGTGTTTTAGTGAGATTAAATAGTACCTGAAAGTCGGAGGGGTGTAGCCACGGGTGTGTTGACGCCAGTGTTTCTAGGGAAGTCACGGCAGCTGCAGCAGGACAGAAGTTACGCTGATGTCTCCGGTAAGAGGCGACTTATAACCACCATTTCTCACCGAAAACTGCGAACAAACATCGCAAGATTTGGATGAAACTTGGAGTATTAGAGGCCTATTGAAAGGAGATTTTTTTATTTAAATGGGGATAGCAGGTCCATTCTATGTGTCATACTTTTTGCTGAAAGGATTTAGTAGAGAACATCGACGATAAAGTTCGCAACATTTCGCCGCTAATAAAAAAGCCTTGCCTGTACAGAAAGTAGCAGATGATGTGCGGGTTGTGGTTGTGGAGCTCTTCACATCTGAACATTGTTTACACTCATGGCCACCAGCAGCGAGAGCGATTCGGACCGAGAAAGTGAAGATTTCCCCATTAATTTGAGCGAGGATGAAAGATTCGTGGATGAGGAAATTTAGAGTGAAGGACTAGGAAAAAAAAGGCGATTGCAGTGGGAGTGATTCAGATGTTATTAGACAAATTTATTAGGATAATTCTGGAAAATCCCTTATCTGCTTATTGTGTTACTAGTGTTTTAGTGAGATTATATGGTCATACCTGTACAACCTGAAGGTCGGCCCCGCACCTTTCTTCAGCATCAGTCGACGGGTGGTGGTGATGCCCATCTCTGCCCTTCGAAAAGGAACCCTTTTCGAAACACGACCTTTTGAAATGTTCGCTGCATAATACACTGTACTTTGTGTGTGTGGTCCAATCCTACCGTGTTCGCTTGAGCGCTCCGTTCCATAGTAAAGCTTCACCGTCATCTTTCGGGAATGTAAACAATGAAACACTGGCTGTGTTTGTGTTGCTAAAAGCGGCCGCAATACACCGCTTCCCACCTACAGCTTTCTTCTTTGACGTCTCCATTATTCATTGAACAAATTGCAAAAAATTCAGCAACACAGACGTCCATAATACTGAAGAATTATGCGATGAAAAGAGACAACTTATAGCTGTGAACGGTGCTGGAACAAAATGTCCTCTACAATGCGTGACGTCACGCGCACGCGTCATACCGAAACGTTTTAGCATGATACTTCCGCGCCAAATTGAAAATTGCAATTTAGTAAACTAAAAAGGCCGTATTGGCATGTGTTGCAATGTTAATATTTCATCATTGATATATAAACTATCAGACTGCGTGGTCGGTAGTAGTGGCTTTCAGTAGGCCTTTAAGACAATACAAAAATACAAAAAAATATATAAATACGTTAATGGGTGCAACAAAAAGCACCTCCTTTAACACACCAGACATTTTGTACTTTTTTTTTTTTTTTTTAAATAATATTTTCAGACATAGCACAGAATGAGACAGTGTGAAGTGAATTATATTTATATAGCGCTTTTCTCAAGTGACTCAAAGCACTTTACATAGTGAAACCCAATATCTAAGTTACATTTAAACCAGTGTGGGTGGCACTGGAAGCAGATGGGTAAAGTGTCTTGCCCCAGGACACAACAGCAGTGACTAGGATGGCGGAAGCGGGAATCGAACCTGCAACCCTCAAGTTGCTGGCACGGCCGCTGTACTAACCGAGTTATACCGGTTGAGATGTCAATTTGTTGAAGTCTCTTCAACCTCTTGACTTTGGAAGAAACAAATATTTACACATTTGAACACACTGAATTTACAAGCACACTCATTTTGTTCATACATTTTTACTCAATGAAATTGTCAGCATAATTCAATGTAAAATAAAAAATTAGTTGCAGAAAATTCACAAGCGGTAGTAAATAGATGGATGGACATGCTAAAAATTCAGTGTCCAAAAAAAGCTTTGGTAATAACGGCACAAATGAACCTCCACTAGAAATTGCCCCCAAATAAGACTGCTTAGTTGTTAACATTTGAAACATATTATTTTCTCTTTTAATGTCTGTCAAAAATCTACAAGAATAACAATTGTTGAATGAAAGCTTTCTTTGGACACTGAATTTACGCTGCTTAAATTTTAGCTGGTGAATTTTTTGAAAGAACTTTTATTTTTTTCAAATTATGCTGACAATTTCATTGAAAACTGAATTTTTTTAAATTTAATGTCATCAAATTTGTGAGCAAAATCAGTTTGTTAAAATCCAATATTTTTAAATTCACGGTGTAAAGCATGGGTGTCAAACTTTGGCCCGCCGTGTAATTTCACTTGGCCCTTGAGGCAATATCAAATTAACATTCGAGCTGGCCCGCCGCTGTAACACCGCATTCACCGCTAACACTCTTACTTGCCAACACTCTCGATTTCCCCGGGAGACTCCCGAAGTTCAGTGCCCAATATTTGGGGTGGGCTTTAAAGTCACTGCCTTTGGCGTTCTCTACAACCTGTCTCCACGTCCGCTTTTCTTCTATACAAACAGGGGTGTCAAACTCAAATACAGAGTGGGCCAAAATTTAAAACCGAACAAAGCCGCGGGCCAAGGTTGAACAAATTAACCTTTTAATAGGGACCCAAACAAGTTTTGCAATTAATATTGAACAAGCAAGGCTTAATTAGGGCAGCATGGTGAAACAGGGGTTGGTGCATCTGCCTCACAATACGAAGGTCCTGACTAATCTTGGGTTCAATCCCGGGCTCGGGATCTTTCTGTGTGGAGTTTGCATGTCCTCCCCATGACTGCGTGGGTTCCCTCCGGGTACTCGGGCTTCCTCCCATGGAACAGGCAGAGCTTATATAACAAAATAGTGCAAAATCAACTTTCAAAAAACAAACGAAAAAACATTAGTGGTATATTAAATAAAAGGTAATTAAAAAAATGAATGCCTCTTTTCTATTTGCAGCCTTCTGAGGTAGATATCAACATTAACTTTTTCCGCAGGCTAATAAATTCGAAAATAAAATAGAAATTAGGTGGGCGGGGTTTGGTGGTAGCGGGGGGTGTATATTGTAGCATTCCGGAAGAGTTAGTGCTGCAAGGGTTCCTGGGAATTTTTTCTGTTGTGTTTATGTTGTGTTACGGTGCTGGTGTTCTCCCGAAATGTGTTTTGTCATTCTTGTTTGGTGTGGGTTCACAGTGTGGCGCATATTTGTAAAAATGTTAAAGTTGTTTATACGGCCACCCTCAGTGTGACCTGTATGGCTGTTAACCAAGTATGGGTGTGTGAAAGCCGCATATATTATGTGACTTGGCCAGCACACTGTTTATGTGGAGGAAAAGAGGACGTGACGGCATGTTGTAGAGGACAGTGCCTTTTAAGGCACGATCCCAATATTGTTGCATGGGTGGAAATCAGGAGAATGATTGCCCAGGGAGATTTTCGGGAAAGGCACTAAATTTTGTGAGTCTCCCGGGAAAATCGGTAGGGTTGGCAAGTATGAGTATTAGCGGTGAATGTGGTGTTACCGACGGGCCAGCTCTAATGTTAATTTGATATTGCCTTAAGGGCCAAATGAAATTAAACGGCGGGCCAAATTTGGCCCGCAGGCCAGAGTTTGACACCCATGCTCTATACAAACTGCGTGCCGGCCCAGTCACATAATATATGCGGCTTATACACACACACACACACACACACACACACACACACACACACACACACAAGTGAATGCAAGGCATACTTGGTCAACAGCCATACATGTCCCACTGAGGGTGGCCGTAAAAGTAACTTTAACACTGTTACAAATATGCGCCACACTGTGAACCCACACCAAACAAGAATGACACATTTCGGGAGAACATCCGCACCGTAACGTAACAGAACAAATACCCAGAACGCCTTGCAGCACTAACTCTTCCGGGACGCTACAATATACACCCTCCGCTATCACCAAACCCCGTCCACCTCAACCCTACCGCCGAAAAGAGGCCTTCAATTTTTATTTAAATTTTATTTGATATGCCATTGATATTTTTTAATTATTATTATTATTTGAACCTCGATTTTGCATGTCACTATAAAGTTATATAAGCCTTGTTTGGTCAATATTCAATGCAAAACTTGTTTGGGTCCCTATTAAAAGGTTTATTTGTTCAACCTCGGCCCGCGGCTTTGTCCGGTTTTAAATTTTGGCCCATTCAGTATTTGAGTTTGACACCCCTTGTGTAAAGAATCAATGTAGTGAAAAAATAGTTCCAAAACTGAAGCTTCTCATTTTTCTGATTCTGAAACCGGATCCACTGTTTGAGTCTTAATTTACTGGAAGTGAGTTTTGACGAAACAAAAACTTCTGCGCTGAAATTTTCTTTTTTTACCCTGACTTTTCGCACACCGAATTTTAAGACACTAACTTTAACAAACATATTTTTTTAAACATTCTGCCAGCAAATTTGTATTGAATGAATGAATGAATGAAATAAGTTTATTTCGGTCATATAATCAATCAAATCAATGAACCATTTTGTGTGATCAGATTTATAGTACATTGTATATGTATACAATAATGCACATTTACACACGAAAGAAAAGAAAAAGAATGACCAAAAAAGGAATATTTGCCTATATTTGCCTATCTTATACCTTCACAGAAGATTAGATTCCCTGGAACATCAACGTTAAAAAAAAAAAAAAATCAAAAATCAATGGGATGAAAGTAATTGTTACTATATTTTATAATTTTCAATTATTTCACCTTTCAATGTTTTCTTAAACATTGTTATTCTAAAACTAACTGTGGAGTGGGCGTGGCCTGCGGGCCTGCAGCAACAGGTGCGTAGACGGCCCACCTGGGCCTTGTTATCTAATCACCTGTCGCACTGTTATAAGCAGCAGCTCGAAAGAGCCACATCTGGCTCTAGAGCCATAGGTTCCCTACCCCGGATTTAACTCCTAAAACTGTAATACATTTGTATTTTATATTTGTTCTCGCTTCACCTATTTCAAAAATCGATATCCCCGTAAATTATAGTTTTTTCCTCTTAAATGAAATAGCCTGAGAATACAAGCTGGAAGGCTGTTCTTCTTTACTCGAAACATCATTTCCATTGTTTTTAAAAACACAATGTCTGCAAATTTTAACACATTTGAACTCATAAATAACGGATCGGTACGTTCATAGTAGCAGGCTTTGTGTATTATTCTAATGACCCTTTTTTGAAGGGTCTATGTTTGTTTTATAAACATTTCCCCAAATTTCAACACAATACGTTTAAACAAGGAAAAATAAAAGAATAATACAACATATGCAGGCATGTCTTATTCAGCATGTGTCTTACTTTATAAAGAATAGCAATAGATTTGGATATTTTTCCTTTTTATATATTCAATATGCGGTTTCCAACACAGTTTATGATCAATTATTATTCCCAAGAATTTAGTTTCATATACTCTATCAATTTCCACTTGATTTAATTTTGATTTTGCTTCACAATTTGTCCTTGCACCACTAAACACCATCAATTTAGTTTTCTTATCATTTAATGATAACTTATTAATATCAAACCATTTTTTTTTAGCTGAATTAACTCAACCTCTGTTATCCTCAACACTTCCTTCAAGTCTTCTCCTGAACAATATACATTTGTATCATCTGCGAATGGAATTGTCAGCAACTTTTGATGTTAAAAAAAAAAAAGGGTGCTCACAAAATTCTGTTACATATATTCAGTGTAAAAAAAATGTTTTTAAATAAGACAACAATTAACATCCAATTCTGAGCACATTTCTCTTTATTTGGTACTTGAAGTGAGGGTAGGCATGTGTGCGCTTCTAGAAAGACTGGAAAGTATTGCATAACAGAGGTTTGAAGAGTGTCATCTATTGACATTGCCTTTTGTAACATGATCTGTGCAGTGAAGTGAATTATATTTATATAGCGCTTTTCTCTAGTGACTCAAAGCGCTTTACATCGTGAAACCCAATATCTAAGTTACATTTAAACCGGTGTGGGTGGCACTGGGAGCAGGTGGGTAAAGTGTCTTGCCCAAGGACACAACGGCAGTGACTAGGACGGCGGAGGCGGGAATCGAACCTGCAACCCTCACGTTGCTGGCACGGCCGCTCTACCAACCGAGCTAAGTCATCCCTATTTGCAAAATTCAACACATTTCATTCAAAATCATTTAAATCAAGGGGACATTTAATTTTGTTTTATATGTTTATATGTAATCCAACCACAACTTAGATTACTTGGAAGAAAAAAGGAACTATCTGGCAACAGATCCAGGCATATTTAAGAGGTAGAAGTCAAAAACTCTTACAAAATAAAAATAAAAAGTTGCTAAATATATCTCAGTCAAGGTTTGTTTTTTACCTTACTCTACACCAGGGGTCGGGAACCTTTTTGGCTGCGAGAGCCAAGAAGCCAAATATTTTAAAATGTATTTCCATTAGAGCCATAAAATATTTTTTTTAACACTGAACACAACTAAACGTGTGCATTTTTTTAAGTAAGACCAACATTTCCAGAGTATAATAAGTCTCTTATTCTTTGGAATAACATTGTTATTCTGAAGCTAACTGTGGAGGGGGCCTGGCCTGCGGGCCTTCAGCAAAGCGGGATGTTGCCAGGACCGGCCTCGAAATCAACGACAGGTGCGTAGACGGCCCACCTGGGCTTTTTTATCTAATCACCTGTCGCTCTGTTATAAGCAGCAGCCAGGAGGAGAGACAGGGTCGGGGCTGGAGCCAGAGTGCGAGTGAGGACGAAAGAGAAAAAGACAATTGCTGTAAAGCAGGGGTGCCCACACTTTTTCTGCAGGCGAGCTACTTTTCAATTGACCAACTCGAGGGGATCTACCTCATTTATATATATCATTTATATTTATTTATTTATGAAAGAGACATTTTTGTAAACAAGTTAAATGTGTTTAATGATAATACAAGCATGTGTAACACATATAGATGTCTTTCTTTCATAAAGATAAGAATATAAGTTGGTCTATTACCTGATTCTGATGACTTGCATTGATTGGAATCAGACAGTAATGATGATAACGCCCACATTTTCAAATGGAGGAGAAAAAAAGTTGTCCTTTCTGTACAATACCACATGAAAGTGGTTGGTTTTTGGCATCTAATTCATCCAGCTTCCATACACTTTACAAGAAAAACATTGGCGGCAAATTCCGTAGCTTGCTTGATTGACATTCACGGCACCGGAGGGTCTTGTGAGATGACGCTGGCTGCTGTCAGTTCATTATTATGAAAAAATGACAGAGAGGAAGGCAAGAAACACTTTTTATTTCAACAGACTTTCGCGCCGTCCCTTCCGTTGCCTGCGCTAACAAAATAAGAGTCTCGGAAAGCTGGCATGCACAAGCGATGTGCACGCCAGCTTTCTGAGGGATCGCTTGTGCACGCCAGTTTTCCGAGACTCTGTATTTAGTTAGCGCAGGCAGCATGAAGCAGGGCTTTTATTGTGAAGATAGGAAATGTGCAGTCGGCCTTTAGAGTTTTGACGGAAGGTACGGCGCGAGAGTCTGTTGAAATAAAAAGTGTTTCTCGCCTTCCTCTCGGTCATATTTTCATAATAATGATCTTGTAGCAGCCAGCGTCATCTCACAAGACCCTCCGGTACCGTGAATGTCATTTAAGTGACGTCTTGGTGAAGATTGATGATCACTCATTTTTAGGTCTATTTTTTTAAAAAGCCTGGCTGGAGATCGACTGACACACCCCCCCCGCGATCGACTGGTAGCTCGCGATCGACGTAATGGGCACCCCTGCTGTAAAGTAACTGAGAGAAAAATAGAATAAAACAATATTGGAACCCTAAAACAGGCTCTTGGTGGTCTGAAGAACCCCCAGGAGGGCAAGCCCCACACTAACCAATAATAAATAAATTACTTCTTACCTTTCACACAACTTCTTGAACATAAAATGCATGAGAATGTTTTATATTGTGAACGTTGTTTTTAACACTGTGATTACAAGTGGAATTATTCATTACTTATCCTGTTAGGCAATGTCAGTTCAGATTTATCGGAGAGCCAGATGCAGTCATCAAAAGAGCCATATCTGGCTTTAGAGCCATAGGTTCCCTACACCTGCTCTACACCTTCCCTTCCTCCTCTAAAAATTACTTTTTTTATGAAGCAAGCACCAGATATGATATGGAAAAAGTAAACTTCAATTTCAACACATCAGGAATGTGAGTGTGAATGTTGTCTGTCTCTGTGTTGGCCCTGCGATGAGGTGGCGACTTGTCCAGGGTGTACCCCGCCTTCCGCCCGATTGTAGCTGATATAGGCGCCAGCGCCCCCCGCGACCCCGAAAGGGAATAAGCGGTAGAAAATGGATGGATGGACAGTGACAATGACAGAGGTTTTGCTTTTTTCGGTGAAAAAAAAACAACAAAATGACAAGTGAGTGAATGTTTAGGGGCTGCAAACAGGATCTTGAATTCCACTGAAGTGAACTTTACTGTGAAATGATGTGCTTTGGAAGCAGTAATACCATCCATCCATTTTTCCACCGCCTGTCCCGTCTGGGGTGGCGGGGGGCCGCCGAAGCCCATCTCAGCTGCACTCGGGCGGAAGGCGTTGCACACCCCGGACAAGTCGGCACCTCATGACAGGGCCAACACAGACAGACAGACAACATTCACACACTAGGGCCAATTCGGTGTTGCCAATCAACCTATCCCCCAGGTGCATGTTTTTGGCGGTGGGAGGAATTCGAAGTACGCGGAGGGAACCCACACAGTCACGGGGAGAACATGCAAACTCCACACAAAAAGATCCCGAGCCCGGGATTGAACCAAGGAAAACTCAGGACCTTCGTATTGTGAGGCACATGCACTCACACCTGTTACACCGTGCTGGCCTGCAGTAATACCATCACCTATTAAAAATGATGGTATAGGACAGGGGTAGGGAACCTATGGCTCGGGAGCCAGATGTGGCTCTTTTGATGACTGCATCTGGCTCTCGGATAAATCTGAGCTGACATTGCTTAACATGATAAGTAATGGATGATTCCGCTTGTAATCACAGTGTTAAAAATAACGTTCAAAATATAAAACATTCTCATGCTTTTTTATGTTCAAGAAGTTGCGTTAATGGTAAAAAGAATACTGAGTTGCATCCCAAGAACACCATACCTACTGTGAAGCATGGGGGTGGAAACATCATGCTTTGGGGCTGTTTTTCTGCTAAGGAGACAGGACGATTGATCCGTGTTAAGGAAATAATGAATTGTGCAAGTTCTCCCACTTAAAATGATGACAGAGGTCTGTCATTTTCATCATAGGTACACTTCAACTGTGAGAGACAGAATGTGGAAAAAAAAAATCCAGGAATTTTAAATAATTTATTTGTAAATTATGGTGGAAAATAAGTATTTGGTCAACCATTCAAAGCTCTCACTGATGGAAGGAGGTTTTGGCTGAAAATCTCACGATACATGGCCCCATTCATTCTTTCCTTAAAGGGGAACATTATCACAATTTCAAAAGGGTTAAAAACAATAAAAATCAGTTCCCAGTGGCATGTTGTATTTTTTGAAGTTTTTTTCAAAATTTTACCGGTCTCCGAATATTCCTTAAATAAGCTTTAAAGTGCTTGATTTTCGCTATTTGCGATGCCACTATCCATTTCCCTGTGACGTCATACAGTGCTGCCGATGTAAACAAACAATGGCGAATAGCACAGCAAGATATAGCGACATTAGCTCGGATTCAGACTCGGATTTCAGCGGCTTGCTCTCCCGGGGGTTCTTCAGACCACCAAGCGCTGACATGAGAGCCTGTTTCAGGGTTACAATATTGTTGTATTTTTCAAAAAGTCTCTCAGTTGCTTTCCAGCAATTGTACTTTTCTCTTTCGTTCTCGCTCTGGCTCCAGCTCCAACCCTGTCTCTCCTCCTGGCTGCTACTTATAACAGAGCGACAGGTGATTAGATAACAAGGCCCAGATGGGCCATCTACGCACCTGTCGCTGATTTCGAGGCTGGTCCTGGCAACACCCTGCTTCGCTGCAGGCCCACAGGCCACGCCTCTTCCACAATTAGCTTCAGAATAACAATGTTATTACAAAGAATAAGAGACCTATTGTACTCTAGAAATGTTGGTCTTACTTAAAAATGCACACGTTTAAATGTGTACAGTGTTAAAAAAATATATATATTATATGGCTCCTACGGAAATACATTTTAAAATATTCGGCTTCTTGGCTCTTTCGGCCAAAAAGGTTCCCAACCCCTGGTATAGGAACATAGGCTGAATACTATATCAATGGTATCCAACACACTACAAGCAGTGCCTTTTAACTGTCTAGCAAGGACCAAACCATTCGTTGCAAAGTGCCTTAAAAAAAAAAAAAAAAAGAGTATGACAAATAATTCACAAAAAATCATCTGTGCAGAAAATAAATAATAGTTTTCCTGTAGAGGTTTGCATCCCTTCCCCTCTTTTTTTTTTTTTTTTTTTTTACCTGCCTGGTGGAAAGCAAAGCAGTTTTTGAGTGGAAGCAAGCGTTGACATTCTCAGACAATGAGCCCTGCTGTGGGGGTTTGGGGGGTGTGGTCCAATCAGGATGGGAGTCGGTCACGCGCTCTCACCCTCCTTTTCCCATCTTCATCAATGACGGCAACAATAAAAAAAAAGGGAACCTCAGCAAATGCCAATCATTGGTGGCAGATGAAAAATCAAATTCCTGTCATTCTCAGTCTATGCCTCACACGGGGGAACAATTAGAGCCGGTATGTGGACGCCCTCCCCTCCCCTCCCGCCTCACAGAAAGGCTCCAAAACACAGATGGTTTAGCTTGAATGAAGGCCTTGTTTTGTGAAGTTATGTAACCGAGAGATAACGGAAGGTTCCACGACTCCAGTTCTTCACAGACGGCATCACGAACAAGCTGCTGGGATGCTACGTGGGCACGGCCCTGCAGGATGTGGTCCTGGTCCGTATCTATGGCAACAAAACGGAACTGTTGATCGACCGGGAAAACGAGGTCAAGAGTTTTCGCGTGCTGCACGCGCACCGCTGCGCCCCCCGCCTCTACTGCACTTTCAGCAACGGCCTCTGCTACGAGTTCCTGCAGGGGACGGCCTTGGAGCCCCAGCACATTCGCAGCCAGCCCATCTTCAGGTACTCACACACATATACACACACACACACATTGACCCGGTTCTTGCCATGCCATTCCTTTACATGTCATGTGTCTGCTGTGCCAGGCTCATTGCCAGGCAGCTGGCCAAGTACCACGCCATCCACGCTCACAACGGCTGGGTGCCCCAGTCCGACTTGTGGCTCAAGATGGGCAAGTACTTCTCCCTCATCCCCAAGCACTTCACCGACCCCGAGCAGAACGCAAGGTATCAGTACTGCTATTTTCTTTCCACACCTGACTGATACATTACGGCCATACACAGTGGGGCAAAAAAGTATTTAGTCAGCCACCGATTGTGCAAGTTCTCCCACTTAAAATGGTGACAAAAGTCTGTAATTTTCATCATAGGTACACTTCAACTGTGAGAGACAGAATGTGGAAAAAAAAAATCCAGGAATTTTAAAGAATTTATTTGTAAATGATGGTGGAAAATAAGTATTTGGTCAACCATTCAAAGCTCTCACTGATGGAAGGAGGTTTTGGTTCAAAATCTCACGATTCTTTCCTTAACACGGATCAATCGTCCTGTCCTCTTAGCAGAAAAACAGCATCAAAGCATGATGTTTCCACCCCCATGCTTCACAGTAGATATGGTGTTCTTGGGATGCAACTCAGTATTCTTCTTCCTCCAAACACGACGAGTTGAGTTTATGCCAAAATGGATACATGGATGATACAGCAGAGGATTGGGAGAATGTCATGTGGTCAGATGAAACCAAAATAGAACTTTTTGGTATAAACTCAACTCGTCGTGTTTGGAGGAAGAAGAATACTGAGTTGCGTCCCAAGAACACCACACCTACTGTGAAGCATGGGGGTGGAAACATCATGCTTTGGGGCTGTTTTTCTGCTAAGGAGACAGGACGATTGATCTGTGTTAAGGAAAGAATGAATTGTGCAAGTTCTCCCACTTAAAATGATGACAGAGGTCTGTCATTTTCATCATAGGTACACTTCAACTGTGAGAGACAGAATGTGGAAAAAAAAAATCCAGGAATTTTAAAGAATTTATTTGTAAATTATGGTGGAAAATAAGTATTTGGTCAACCATTCAAAGCTCTCACTGATAGGAGATTTTGGCTGAAAATCTCACGATACATGGCCCCATTCATTCTTTCCTTAAAGGGGAACATTATCACAATTTCAAAAGGGTTAAAAACAATAAAAATCAGTTCCCAGTGGCATGTTGTATTTTTTGAAGTTTTTTTCAAAATTTTACCGGTCTCCGAATATCCCTAGAGTAAGCTTTAAAGTTCTTGATTTTCGCTATTTGCGATGCCACTATCCATTTCCCTGTGACGTCAAACAGCAAGATATAGCGACATTAGCTCGGATTCAAACTCGGATTTCAGCGACTTAAGCGATTCAACAGATTACGCATGTATTGAAACAGATGGTTGGAGTATGAAAGTATTGAAGAAGAAACTGAAGCTATTGAGCAAATAGCTATTGACGCTATTCATAGCCATAGCATGGCCGAAAAGCTGCGTTACCATCGCCGGTAAAATGTGCGGACCAAACGATCAGGACTTTCGCATCTCGTGACACTGGAGCAACTTAAATCCGTCAATTGGTAAGTGTTTGTTTCGCATTAAATGTGGGTGGAAAGAAACTTAATATAGTTGCAAATGCATCTGCAGGTTATCCATACATCTCTGTGCCATGTCTGCTTTAGCACCACCGGTAAATAGCATGTTAGCATCGATTAGCGTAGCATGTTAGCATCGATTAGCTGGCAGTCAACATGAACACAACTCACCTTTGATTTCGTTGACTATCGTTGCAAATGCATCTGCAGGTTATCCATACATCTCTGTGCCATGTCTGCCTTAGCATCGCCGGTCAAATGTGGAGACACTCCAGCACATTCAATGGGGGTCTGGCGGCAGACATTTTCGCATCTTCGGGCCAGTGGTGCAACTTTAATCCCTCCCTGTTAGAGTTGTTACACCCTCCGACAACACACCGTCGAGGCATGATGTCTCCAAGGTTCCACAAAATAGTCGAAAAAACGGAAAATAACAGAGCTGAGACCCAATGTTTACAATGGGTTGAAAATGAAAATGGCGGCTGTGTTACCTCGGCGACGTCACATTCTGATGTCATCCTCTCCAGAGCGATAAACAGAAAGGCGTTTAATTCGCCAAAATTCACCCATTTAGAGTTCGAAAATCGGTTAAAAAAATATATGGTCTTTTTTCTGCACCATCAAGGTATATATTGACGCTTGCATAGGTCTGGTGATAATGTTCCCCTTTAACACGGATCAATCCTCCTGTCCCCTTAGCAGAAAAACAGCCCCAAAGCATGATGTTTCCACCCCCATGCTTCACAGTAGGTATGGTGTTCTTGGGATGCAACTCAGTATTCTTCTTCCTCCAAACACGACCAGTTGAGTTTATGCCCAATTGGATGCATGGATGACACACCAGAGGATTGGGGCGGTATAGCTCGGTTGGTAGAGCGGCCGTGCCAGCAATTTGAGGGTTGCAGGTTCGATCCCCGCTTCCACCATCCTAGTCAATGCTGTTGTGTCCTTATAATAATAATAATAATAATAATAATAATGGATTAGATTTATATCGCGCTTTTCTATTGTTAGATACTCAAAGCGCTCACAGAGAAGTGGGAACCCATCATTCATTCACACCTGGTGGTGGTAAGCTACATCTGTAGCCACAGCTGCCCTGGGGTAGACTGACGGAAGCGTGGCTGCCAATTTGCGCCTACGGCCCCTCCGACCATCACCAATCATTCATTCATCATTCATTCACCAGTGTGAGCGGCACCGGGGGCAAAGGTGAAGTGTCCTGCCCAAGGACACAACGGCAGCGATTTGGATGTCATTAGGTGGGAAGCGAACCTGCAACCCTCAGGTTTCTGGCACGGCCGCCCTACCCACTACGCCATGCCGTCCTTGGGCAAGACATTTTACCCACCTGCTCCCAGTGTCACCCACACTGGTTTAAATGTAACTTAGATATTGGGTTTCACTATGTAAAGCGCTTTGAGTCACTTGAGGAAAAAGCGCTATATAAATATAATTTCACTTCACTTCATGTGGTCAGATGAAACCAAAATAGAACTTTTTGGTATAAACTCAACTCGTCGTGTTTGGAGGAAGAGGAATACTGAGTTGCATCCCAAGAACACCATACCTACTGTGAAGCATGGGGGTGGAAACATCATGCTTTGGGGCTGCTTTTCTGCTAAGGGGACAGGACGATTGATCCGTGTTAAGGAAAGAATGAATGGGGCCATGTATCGTGAGATTTTGAGCCAAAACCTCCTTCCATCAGTGAGAGCTTTGAATGGTTGACCAAATACTTATTTTCCACCATCATTTAGAAATAAATTCTTTAAAATTCCTACAATGTGAATTCCTGGATTTTTTTTTAAATTTTTTCACATTCTGTCTCTCACAGTTGAAGTGTACCTATTAGAGATGCGCGGATAGGCAATTCTATCATCCGCATCCGCATCACCAGAGTCGTCATCCACCCGAACCAACATTTTCACAGGACCGTGCCCGCTGAAATACATCACAGGTTGTCCACCTTTACCACTCACAGAACAATTTAAACCTGTTTCACAGAATAATAATGACAATTGGAGCCACTAACGTTCCCGCGACTATCCAATAGCGTTCATCCTGATTACGAGAATATGGACATGCTGTGAACCCATTGACTTAAACACCTTCAACATGTACGAACTGATTGTTGGTCCGGCAACATGTTGTGTGCAGCTTCCGCAATTACACGTACAAGATTGAAAGGCATACTGGGTGACACAGAGTACACTGATGGTTGTGATATAAACAACTTTAACACTTACTACTATGCGCCACGCTGTGAAGCCACACCCGACAAGATTGACAAACACATTTCGGGAGAACATCCTCACAGTAACACAACGTAAACGCAACACAACAAATACCCATAATCCTTTGTATCCGTGAAACTCACTGAATATACTTTACACCCCGCGCCCCAACCCCGACCTTGCAAAGTTTGCAGACAGTATTACTCTGATTCGTATCGGACTTAAACAATCCAAAATACTGCCAAACCGGTGACGTGACGTTTCCTTTTTTATTTACAATTTCCTCTCGTGCTGCCGCACTCATATTCCCGTTTCGTTGATTTACGTGGACCCCAATTTAAACAAGTTGAAAAACTTATTGGGGTGTTACCATTTAGTGGTCAATTGTACGGAATATGTACTGAACTGTGCAATCTACTAATAAAAGTATCAATCAATCGTTGTTTTTTTTTTTCCCCTGGTAGCATTTCCCAGAATGCCTTGCGGTTCAGGCTCGGCCGTGATAGGTCGAGAGGCTACAGCCCTTCCTTTGCCTACACCCCCCAGAATGCCGTGCGGTTCCGGCTCTGCGTTTCTTACTATTATTTTCTAACAGAACTCAGTGAAATTATCGAACGTTCTATCGACCCCATTTTCTATTGATATTGATCACATGTCTATCGCGATATATATCGTTATTGTTTTATCGCCCAACCCTAGTTCAACCGCCACCCCCCCGAATCTAATTAAAATCAATTTTTTCATCATGTCAACCGCCCGACCCCCGGTTTATCCGCAGGTGAGACCGCAAACCGCGCATCCCTAGTACCTATGATGAAAATTACAGACCTCTGTCGTCATTTTAGGTGGGAGAACTTGCACAATCGGTGTCTGACTAAATACTTTTTTGCCCCACTTTATTTACTATGTTTTTATGGAGACATTTGCCTTACAATACTAACGACCCCTGTTGAAGAAGCAATGAAGTACGTAAGTGGAGGCTCCCCCGTAGGGCGTGGAATGATATCCGGCCATACTCGCGTGTCAAGCCAAGCGCTGAGATCTGTGCGTGGTGTCTTGCAGGTTGAAGACGGAGGTGCCCAGCCCACGCTGCCTCCGTGAAGAGCTGCTGTGGCTTCAGCAGAGCTTGTCGGTGCTGGGCTCCCCCGTGGTCCTGTGCCACAACGACCTGCTGTGCAAAAACATCATCTATAACCAGCAGGCAGGTGAGGGTCCTCCGCGCGCACACCTGCATTCTTGTTTGAGGCTTGACTTTGTGTTGTGAAGCATCATGCGCTCAGGTAGGAATGACGTGCACTCCCCCCCTCCCTCTCCTCCTCACACATCCCCACTCATTGCTGCTGTTTTGTACTTGGCTGTAGATCCACACACCAAACCGGCTGGGATACATTGTTTCCAAAGCGTCATGTACACCTTTATGGGTGTTTATCCATATTTGTTATCACACACTTTTTTGCTAAGGACATGTACTGGCAATGGCAGGGAGCTCCGGGGTATACTGTGGGCGGGGCCCTTCTCACAGCTCCTTGTGTCTAGCCTCTCTCCCATAGGACCGTCAGCCTGCGCCGCCTTGCCCTGGGGAGGCAATGGAGAGCCACACACTTCACCTGTGGTGGGGCCCATGTGTGTAGCTCGGCCTTATCACCATCAATCATGGCAGCCGTGGGGCCCTCCAATGCTACTCGGCCACAACTCGCCCTTCTCTTAATGCTAGGCTTTGTGTTAATAGCATGTCAGGTGGTTTACATTAAAAGCCACATCTTACCCAGCTCTGCACATCCATACAAACACAGACATCATTTGGCAAGAATGAAAACCTCCATGGTTTTGTCCCTCAAACAAGGGTTCATTGCTTCTGCAAAAACAAGCATTAAACGCTAGAGATCGACCCATTGTGGGCGCCGATATTTGGCTTTTTGACCTATCGTGTTTTCCAGATTTTAGAGCGCACCGGCACAGTATATAGGCCACACCCCCTACATTTTAGAATAAATAAAAAAAATCCCGCCATTAGCCGCACCGGACTACAAGACACAGATACAGTGGGGCAAAAAAGTATTTAGTCAGCCACCGATTGTGCAAATTCTCCCACTTAAAATGATGACAGATGTCTGTAATTTTCATCATAGGTAAAATTCAACTGTGAGAGACAGAATGTGAAAAAAAAAATCCAGGAATTTTAAAGAATTTATTTGTAAATTATGGTGGAAAATAAGTATTTGGTCAACCATTCAAAGCTCTCACTGATGGAAGTAGGTTTTGGCTCAAAATCTCACGATACATGGCCCCATTAATTCTTTCCTTAACACGGATCAATCGTCCTGTCCCCTTAGCAGAAAAACAGCCCCAAAGCATGATGTTTCCACCCCCATGCTTCACAGTAGGTGTGGTGTTCTTGGGATGCAACTCAGTATTCTTCTTCCTCCAAACACGACGAGTTGAGTTTAATTCAAGAATTTTAAAAGAAATTCAAAAGTCTTTTAAATATTTAAATTTGATTCTAGAGATTTTTTAGATTTGCCGGAATATTTTTTTTGAATTTTAATCATAATAAGTTCGTCGAAAAAACAGAAATTAAAATGAAGAATTAAATTAAAATGTATTTATTATACTTTACAAAAAGAAATAATTACTTGAACATTGATTTAAATTGTAAGGAAAGATGAGGAAGGAATTTAAAAGGTAAAAAGGTCTATGTGTTTAAAAATCCTAAAATCATTTTTAAGGTTGTATTTTTTCTCTAAAATTGTCTTTCTGGAAGTTATAATAAGCAAAGTAAAAAAAAATAAATGAATTTATTTAAACAAGTGAAGACCAAGTCTTTAAAAAATTTTCAAATTCTATTTGAGTTTTGTCTCTCTTAGTATTAAAAATGTCCAGCAAAGCGAGACCAGCTTGCTAGTAAATAAATACAATTTCAAAAATAGAGGCAGCTCACTGGTAAGTGCTGCTATTTGAGCTATTTTTAGAACAGGCCAGCCGGCTACTCATCTGGTCCTTACGGCCGACCTGGTGCCCGCGGGCACCGCGTTGGTGACCCCTGATGTAAGTAAAGAATTGTCATACTTTCTGTAGCATCCAGGAAGAAATGTGAAATGAAGTGAAGTGAATTATATTTGTATAGCGCTTTTCTCTAGTGACTCAAAGCGCTTTACATAGTGAAACCCAATATCTAAGTTACATTTAAACCAGCGTGGGTGGCACTGGGAGCAGGTGGGTAAAGTGCCTTGCCCAAGGACACAACGGCAGTGACTAGAATGGCGGAAGCGGGAATCGAACCTGCAACCCTCCAGTTGCTGGCACGGCCACTCTACCAACCGAGCTACGCCGCCCCAAATGTCAGCCATCTTAAAACATGTCTCATCTCTAATCTCAGAATAGTTTTCTATCAATGTTTGCAATATTTCAGAGTTTTTCCACGGGAAAACCTTACAATGTATTCAATCCACAAACTGATACAAAACTGTAACACCGTATTTTTCGGAGTATAAGCCGCACCTGCCGAAAATGCATAATAAAGAAGGAAAAAAACATGTATAAGTCGCACTGGAGTATAAGTCGCATTTTTTGGGGAAATGTATTCGATGAAACCCAACACCAAGAATAGACATTTGAAAGGCAATTTAAAACAAGTAAAGAATAGTGAACAACAGGCTGAATAAGTGTACGTTATATGAGTCATAAATAACCAACTGAGAAGGTGCCTGGTATGTTAACGTAAATATTATGTTAAATAACTATAACATATAGAACATGCTATACATTTACCAAACAATCTGTCACTCCTAATCAATAAATTCCATGAAATCTTATGTGTTTAGTCTCTTACGTGAATGAGCTAAATAATATTATTTGATATTTTACGGTAATGTGTTAGTAATTTCACACATAAGTCGCTCCAGAGCAGGGGTGTCAAACTCAAATACAGAGTGGGCCAAAATTTTAAACGGAACAAATTTGGTTGAACAAATTAACCTTTTAATAGGGACCCAAACAAGTTTTGCATTAAATATTGAACAAGCAAGGCTTATATAACTTTAGTGACATGCAAAATCCAGTTTCAAATAATAATAATTAAAAAAATATCAATGGCATATCAAATAAAATGTTAATTAAATGTTATGCCTTTATTTCTATTCGCAATCTTCTGAGGTAAATGTCAAATTTTTTCCACAGGCTAATATTACATTTGAAAATAAAATAACAATAATGAATGAACCAAACATTCAAGCTTTGAAGTAGCAAGAGAAAATGCATGAATAAAACGTTAATTATTGGTCAGTTTTGCTAGGAGTTTCCCGGAAGAGTTAGTGCTGCTAGGGGTTCTGGCTATTTGTTCTGTTGTGTTACGGTGCGGATGTTCACCCGAAATGTGTTTTGTCATTCTTGTTTGGTGTGGGTTCACAGTGTGGCGCATATTTGTAACAGTGCTAAAGTTGTTTATACGGCCGCCCTCAGTGTGACCTGTAATACTGTATATCAATGGCATATCAAATAAAATTTAAATAAAAATGTTATGCCTTTTTTTCTATTCGCAATGTTCTGAGGTAAATGTCAAATTTTTTCCACAGGCTAATAATACATTTGAAAGTAAAATAACAATAACGAATGAACCAAACATTCAAGCTTTGAAGTAGCAAGAAAAAATGCATGAATAAAACGTTAATTATTGGTCAGTTTGTTGGGAGTTTCCCGGAAGAGTTAGTGCTGCTAGGGGATCTGGCTATTTGTTCTGTTGTGTTACGGTGCGGATGTTCACCCGAAATGTGTTTTGTCATTCTTGTTTGGTGTGGGTTCACAGTGTGGCGCATATTTGTAACAGTGCTAAAGTTGTTTATACGGCCGCCCACAGTGTGACCTGTAATACTGTTGACCAAGTATGCATTGCATTCACTTGTGCGTGTGTGTATAAAAGCCACAAATATTATGTGACACGCTGTTAGTATGGAGGAAAACCGGACGTGACGACAGGTTGTAGAAAACGCTAAAGGCAGTGCCTTAAATGCACGCCCCCAATATAGTTGTCCAGGTGGAAATCGGTAGAAATTCGGGAGAATTCGGGAGTTTACCGGGAAAATTAGGAGGGTTGGCAAGTATGAGTATTAGAGGTGAATGTGGTGTTATACAGCGGCACAGCTCTAAGGCTAAATTGATATTGCCTCAAGGGCCAAATTAAATTACACGGCGGGCCAGTTTTGGCCCGCGGGCCAGACTTTGACACCCATGCTCCAGAGTTTAAGTCGCACCCCAAACTGGAAAAAACTGCGACTTATAGTCAGAAAAAATACGGTCAATGGAGTAAATGGCAAATTATTGCAATGTAGAAAAAAAAATTTTTTTTAAACCAATTTTCCCCCTGACATTTGCCATACCTAGAAATGCAATTGTTGCTGCTAAAACATTGTCGCTATTGTCAAAAATCATGTTGAAAAACAACTTCGAGCCTTGGCCAGCTGTTCACTCACATATAGGGCGTGACCGGCCGCGTGATTTTGCAATGCATTGTGGGGGCTGGCTGGACGCACTTGTTTGATTTCAAATGGGTTGCACAAAATAAAAAAAATCACGGGACTGTACCGAGACAAACTGTACCCAAGCTCCAAGACTTGCTGCCTGGAAAAATTTAATCAAAATAGTCATGGAATTAGACTCCCATGAGCTATGATCACGTCCGATTTGAATCATGTAAAAGTCTCGCTAGTCTGTATCTCATCAAAGGGCTCCATTTTTTTTTTTTTTTTACCAGTGAAGAATGTCAGAATGCAAAGTCTGTTAAGGCACATTCCTTCAAATGGTGCGTAGTCTGGGCTTTTTGCCTCTTATGTAAGGTCCCCCTAGCCATGATTCCTTGAAAAAAACTAGCCCATGTTTACTTTTAAATACTTTGATCACTGCGCTACCTCTTCGAAAATAACACTCATTCATTTTTGTGCTCAGCCTGACTAAAAGTAAACAGACAACATGCTTTTTTGTCGTTTGTTAGCTTGGCTAATTATTGTAAATAATGTAAATAATTCAATGTATATACTATGATGATTAACCTGTGTGATGACAGTATTATGCAGATAGTATATATTTGTACCATGGATTGATTAACGTGGACCCCGACTTAAACAAGTTGAAAAACTTATTCGGGTGTTACCATTTAGTGGTCAATTGTACTGAACTGTGCAATCTACTAATAAAAGTATCAATCAATCAAAGGCTAAATCTACCAGCCTACTAAATGTAAGTGAATAAAACTCAGCAGTGGGAAAATGCCAGGTGATGGTGTTAAAAGTCATGTTTGATGGTCCAGGCTTTCATTGTCTCTTTTTTTAGCTTCATTGATTAATTGATGGATACTTTTATCAGTAGATTGCACAGTTCAGTACATATTCCGTACAATTGACCACTAAATGGTAACACCCCAATAAGTTTTTCAACTTGTTCAAGTCGGGGTCCACGTTAATCAATTCATACCCCGACTTCCTTTGGTTTTCCTTTTACCGTATTTCCTTGAATTTCCACCGGGGCGCTTATTAATTTAAAACCTCTTCTCACTCCGGCAATTACCAAAGGCATACGGTAAAGGCGAGCATGCGCTAATTATTTTAAAACCTCTTCTCACTCTGGCAATTACCAAAGGCATGCGGTAAATTTAGGCCTGCGCTTAAAAATTTGAGTGTGATGTAAGGATACCATCATGAAAAGCACATTTAATAAAAAAAAAGTTATTATGGTCTTACCTTTACTTATAAATGAAGTCCATGTGCAGCTCCTTCTGATCAAAATGTTTATAGATGTCTTCCTTATCTTTCTTCAGTTTTAAAAGTCTCTCTGTCTCGATGGAGATCTTCCTTTATTACCCCCTGCTTCGATTGAAAGTCCAGTTTAGAAAACTGTTTCATTTAAGATATGCAATCCTCCATGTTAAAAGTGAAAGCGGGAGGAAAAAATAAACACGCAGCTCACTCTTGCTGGTCCAGTTCATGGTCGGTAGGTGTGTAGCCATAGTCGCGCTCTCGTTTGGGTTGTAGACCGCTGCTATCAATTAGCTCTGCTCCTCACAGGCGACGACAGAATTATCCTCGGACAACTCCCCCTCCCGTTCTGCTCCGTGGGTAATCTCTTTGTCCCACCGCTGCCACCATGAAGTGTTATTGTATAAATAATACACTGGGTATATATGATTGGAACTTGCTTTATTTCAGCCCGGTTGTTTACTTAGCCAGCATAATAGTGGTGTTACATCCTAAAAGGTCCGTTGTGCACCCTTTGCGTCATATCCGTTCCCAGTATGTATCACGACACTTGTTGTCACTTCTTCTGCAGCCGAGTAGTCGCAAGAAGGATCACTAGCGCCCTCTATCACCAGGAAGCGGGAGTCATTTAATGACTCATATTTGACACACGCAGCTACGGTATATTAATAAAACATAGCTGCTTACTGTTCTTTTTAGCATATTAAATAGCTTGGACCTTAAAGCCTACTGAATAGCTCTTAATCTTCTTCCCTTTATGCGATTTCAAATTATTGAAATCAGCCTCCTCCATTTTGAAAATGATGACAGGGAAAGGACACACCCCTCCGGGCGCATCTCGAACTGTTACCGGGAGGGTATTCCAGAGTACTGGAGCCCGAACGGAAAACGCTCTATAGCCCGCAGACTTTTTTTGGGCTCTAGGAATCACTAATAAGCCGGAGTCTTTTGAACGCAGATTTCTTGCCGGGACATATGGTACAATACAATCGGCATGATAGGATGGAGCTAGACCGTGTAGTATTTTATACCTAAGTAGTAAAACCTTAAAGTCACATCTTAAGTGCACAGGGAGCCAGTACAGGCGTAATATGATCAAACTTTCTTGTTCTTGTCAAAAGTCTAGCAGCCGCATTTTGTACCAACTGTAATCTTTTAATGCTAGACATTGGGAGACCCGAAAATAATACGTTACAGTAATCGAGACGAGGCGTAACAAACGCATGGATAATGATCTCGGCGTCTTTAGTGGACAAAATGGAGCGAATTTTAGCGATATTACGGAGATGAAAGAAGGCCTACTAAATCCTTTCAGCAAAAATATGGCGAAATGATCAAGTATGACACATAGAATGGACCTGCTATCCCCGTTTAAATAAGAAAATCTCATTTCAGTAGGCCTTTAAGGACAGAGTCTTGTAAATATCTACTCAGAGTCCAGCACAACCCACGATGCATTGCTTTTCCGTTTACTATTGGTGTTTAAATAACTTTTACTGCAAATAAATATCGGCCCCGAAAAAGCCCTGCGGGTGGATCTCTACGCTGTTTCAGGCTTGAGCGTAAGATGTGGCTGAAGATGTATTGCTCAGGGCAACATATGGAGGAAGTGTACACACAAGTGTTGAATTGTGGGCTCGTGCGCTCTAGGAAGCCTGTGGTCCATGACGTGGTCTGCAGGGAAAGGGGACCGAGCATCGGAGGTGTTTTAGTGGCTGCCAGCCCGGCCAATATTGTCAGTGAGAGCGTGAGCATGTGTGAAAGATGTTTGCCCCAACCTTTTCATCTGCTGCACAGGGGGGCTATAGCCACTGCCTGGAGGTGTTCAGTTGGACCCCCCACTCCGCCTGGTAACCCATCTCAAAGTGTTTCTCTCTCTAGTCCAGCACAGCCCATGTTCCATGTGAATGAAACTAAGAGTCCCCCCCCCCCCCCACCCCCCATTCATTTGATTGAATTGAAAGTCATTCCGTCCCAACTGGACGTGTCAAAGCAAGGGTTTGTATTTTGAGATCCAGACTGCATGCATGCTTTTAAAAGCACTGTACTGTACTGTACAACTTGTTCTTTCCCACTTTCCTCCTCTCTTATGGAACTCTGCCCAGTGGGCGGGGCTTCTTTTTTTTTCTTTTTTTTTTCTTTTTTTTTTTACATCGCCGAAAGGCCTGTTTTAGTTACCACACCGCCTTCTATTGTCCCAAGTCCACATTCTGGTCCAACCGGCCTGTTCCCCCGTTTCCTGCATGTATTCAAAGCAAACATTCAAACATTCTCTCTCACTCTCACTTCCCCCTTTCTCCTGCTTGGCTACACCACAACCCCCGCACAACACACACTGTCATGTCACGAGCTGATAACTCCGTCTGAGACCTTGTCACATACGTATTAAAAAAAAAAAAAAAAAAAAAAAGCCTTCCTCAGCGTTAGCTAGGATGAATTTTGGTGGTCTCAAAATGCAAACTCTTTCTCCTTGACCCCTTCTCTGCAAAGACCGGCTGATTTCCCGGCCGCTCCAGTTGGACAGGAACCAAGTCAGTCCCTAGTCTTTACATTCTGAGTTATCAAAAGGGATACTCCTTTTTAAATAATGCATCATCACCATCATCATCATCATCATACTGGATGTTCTTCCCTTGTCTCTGGCTGAACAACACTGCTTCTCCTTGCAGGGAACGTAAAGTTCATCGACTACGAGTACGCTGGCTACAACTACCAAGCCTACGACATTGGCAACCACTTCAACGAGTTTGCTGGTAAGTTGGCGGAAGCCGTTTGCCGAGGGTGATCCAGGATTCGCGTCCAAATCGCAATTTGTACTCATTCCGATTTGAAAGTGATACGAACATTTTAAAGATTTAATTAAAGAAATACTTTTTTGCTTCTTTTTTTTTTTTAATCAATACAAAAATATGAAACTATTATTAAATATTGTTTAAAAATGTTAAGGAAAAGTAATTTTTTGGTGTAATAATAGATGATAATTGAAGTGGAAAGCTCATGTAAAAAATATACAACATAAAGTAGCAAGAAACACGTCAATAATGAACAAAGCAAAATATGTTCTGTTACATAAATCAGTGGTCCCCAACCACCGGGCCGTTGCCCGATTGGTACCGGGCCGAAGAAGAATTTTTTCTTAAAAAAAATACAAAAAATATATATTATTATTTTTTTAATTTTTTTATTAAATCAACATAAAAAACACAATATACACTTACAAATAGTGCACCAACCACAAAAAACTCCCTTTTTCATGACAAAAACGTCAATTTTTCATGACAAGGAAGAAAAGAAAAAAAAAGGACACCCCCCTCCGAAGCGCGGGACAAATTATTAAGTGGATACGAAAAGGTTGGGGACCACTGACATAAATGACTTCATGTTCTCTACTACTCACGAGTGTTCCATATCTGACTTATTGTGTAGAAATATGGGAAACAAATACAAACCCCGTTTCCATATGAGTTGGGAAATAGTGTTGGATGTAAATATGAACGGAATACAATGATTTGCAAATCCTTTTCAACCCATATTCAGTTGAATGCACTACAAAGACAAGATATTTGATGTTCAAACTCATAAACTTTGTTTTTTTTTGCAAATAATAATTAACTTAGAATTTCATGGCTGCAACACGTGCCAAAGTAGTTGGGAAAGGGCATGTTCACCACTGTGTTACATCACCTTTTTTTTTTAACAACACTCAATAAATGTTTGGGAACTGAGGAAACTAATTGTTGAAGCTTTGAAAGTGGAATTCTTTCCCATTCTTGTTTTATGTACAGCTTAAGTTGTTCAATAATCCGTGGTCTTGTTGTCGTATTTTACGCTTCATAATGCGTCACACATTTTTGATGGGAGACATGTCTGGACTGCAGGCGGTTCAGGAAAGTACCCGCACTCTTTTACTAGGAAGCCACGCTGTTGTAACACGTGGCTTGGCATTGTTTTGCTGAAATAAGCCGGGGCGTCCATGATAACGTTGCTTGGATGGCAACATATGTTGCTCCAAAACCTGTATGGACCTTTCAGCATTAATGGTGCCTTCACAGATGTGTAAGTTACCCATGCCTTGGGCACTAATACACCCCCATACCATCACAGATGCTGGCTTTTCAACTTTTTGCCTATAACAATCCGGATAGTTATTTTCCTCTTTGTTCCGGAGGACACCACGTCCACAGTTTCCAAATATAATTTGAAATGTGGACTCGTCAGACCACCAGAACACTTTTCCACTTTGCATCAGTCCATCTTAAATGAGCTTGGGCTCAGCGAAGCCGGCGGCGTTCCTCGGTGTTGTTGATAAATGGCTTTGGCTTTGCATAGTAGAGCTTTAACTTGCACTTACAGATGTAGCGACCAACTGTAGTTACTGACAGTGGTTTTATGAAGTGTTCCTGAGCCCATGTGGTGATATCCTTTACACACTGATGTTGGTTTTTGATGCAATACCGCCTGAGGGATCAAAGGTCCGTAATATGACGGCTTTCGTGCAGTGATTTCTCCAGATTCTCTGAACCTTTTGATGATTTTACGGACCGTAGATGGTAAAATCCCTAAATTCCTTGCAATAACTCGTTGAGAAACGTTCTAAAGCTGTCCGACAATGTGTTTACAAATTGGTGACCCTCACCCCATCCTTGTTTGTGAATTACTCCGCATTTCATGGCACCCACCTGTTCCCAATTAGCTTGCACACCTGTGGGATGTTCCAAATAAGTGTTTGATGAGCATTCCTCAACTTTATCAGTATTTATTGCCACCTTTCCCAACTTCTTTGTCACGTGTTGCTGGCATCAAATTCTAAAGTTATAGATTATTTGCAAATAATCAGTTTG
The DNA here is from genome assembly GCF_033978795.1 of Nerophis ophidion. Taxonomy (NCBI): domain Eukaryota; kingdom Metazoa; phylum Chordata; class Actinopteri; order Syngnathiformes; family Syngnathidae; genus Nerophis; species Nerophis ophidion. Next base: position 52,942,275 of record NC_084620.1, on the reverse strand, counting down.
AACATCAAATATGTTGTCTTTGTCGCATATTCAACTGAATATGGGTTGAAAATTATTTGCAACTCATTGTATTCAGTTTATATTTACATCTAACACAATTTCCCAACTCATATAGAAACGGAGTTTGTACAAAAGTACACCTCGTTCACTAACTGTTACAAAAGGAGGATTTGTGTGTATACATACATATATATATATTTACACAGAAAAAACAGTTTTAAAACTCACTAATGATGACAAAAGTGAACAAAAAATTCTAAAAATTATTTCAATCTTATACGAATGTAAAAAGTAACGTATAGTATTACTTGTTTACTTCTACAATTGATTTGTCTTTCTTTGTTATAATAGTTGTGTTACTCATCCTGGATTACTGTTTTAAAAACATCTTTTCAATCTACTTTTTGAAAAATTATAGATTGTGTGTCTGATATTCATACTGTTGCATTTCTAAAAGATGGATTATTATGTGTCAAGTTTGATATCAAACAAAATAAGAAGTAAAATAAACATTGCTTTTGAGGTAAAGATGGCCACTAATTAGTTTTTAGTCATGGTTATAGTCAATAACACATTAGAAGAGTTGAAGGGTGAGGTAAAGATGGCCACGCTAAATAGTTTTTACTCATGAATGTAGTCATTAACACATTAGAAAAGTGGAAGGGTGAGGTAAAGATGGCCACTCTAATTAGTTTGTAGTCATGGTTATAGTCCATAACACATTAGAAAAGTGGAAGGGAGAGGTAAAGATTGCCACTCTAATTAGTTTGTAGTTCTGGATGTAGTCAATAATACATTAGAAAAGTGGAAGGGTGAGGTAAAGATGGCCACTCTAATTAGTTTGTAGTTCTGGATGTTGTCAATAATACATTAGAAAAGTGGAAGGGTGAGGTAAAGATGGCCACTCTAATTAGTTTTTAGTCATGGATGTAGTCAAAAACACATCACAAGAGTGGGAGGGTGAGGTAAAGATGGCCACTCTAATTAGTTTGTAGTCATGGTTATAGTCAATAACACATCAGAAGAGTTGAGGGGTGAGGTAAAGATGGCCATTCTAATTAGTTTGTAGTCATGGTTATAGTCAATAACACATTAGAAAAGTGGAATGGTGAGGTAAAGAAGGCCAATCTAATTAGTTTGTAGTCCTGGATATAGTCAATAACACATTATTAGAGTGGAAGGGTGAGGTAAAAACGGCCACTCTAATTAGTTTTTACTCATGGATATAGTCAATAACACATTTGAAGAGTGGAAGGGTGAGGTAAAGATGGCCACTCTATTTAGTTTTTAGTCATGGATGTAGTCAAAAACACATCACAAGAGTGGGAGGTTGAAGTAAAGATGGCCACACTAAATAGTTTTTACTCATGGATATAGTCAATAACACATTAGAAGAGTGGAAGAGTGAAGTAAAGATGGCCACTCTAATTAGTTTTTAGTCCTGGATATAGTCAATAACACATCAGAAAAGTGGAAGGGTGAGGTAAATATGGCCACTCTAATTAGTTTTTACTTATGGGTGTAGTCAAAAACATCACAAGAGTGGAAGGGTGAAGTAAAGATGGCCACTCTGTTTTTAGTCCTGGATATAGTCAATAACACATCTGAAGAGTTGAAGGGCGAGGTAAAGATGGCCACTCTAATTAGTTTTTAGTCATGGATATAGTCAATAACACATTAGAAAAGTGGAAGGGTGAGGTAAAGATGGCCACTCTAATTAGTTTTTACTCATGGATATAGTCAATAACACATTTGAAGAGTGGAAGGGTGAGGTAAAGATGGCCACTCTATTTAGTTTTTAGTCATGGATGTAGTCAAAAACACATCACAAGAGTGGGAGGTTGAAGTAAAGATGGCCACTCTGTATTTAGTCCTGGATATAGTCATTAACACATTAGAAAAGTGGAAGGGTGAAGTAAAGATGGCCACTCTAATTAGTTTTTAGTCATGGTTATAGTCAATAACACATCAGAAGAGTGGAAGGGTGAGGTAAAGATGGCCACTCTGATTAGTTTTTAGTCCTGGATATAGTCAATAACACATTAGTAGAGTGGAAGGGTGAAGTAAAGATGTTGACTCTAATTAGTTGATAGTCATGGATGTTGTCAATAACACATTACAAGAGTGGAAGGGTGAAGTAAAGATGGCCACCGTAATGTTGAGTGTCCTCCCCAGGCTTGAACGAGGTGGATTACAGTCGCTACCCAGATCGGGGGTTCCAGCTGGAGTGGCTGCGCTCCTACCTGGAGGCCTACAAGGAGCACAAGGGTCAGAGCAGGCAGGTGACTGACACCCAAGTGGAGCTCCTTTACGTGCAGGTCAACAGATTTGCCCTGGTGAGTCTTCTTCTGCACACACCATAACTGCACTAAAACCCACCCACGCTTTATCCAATTCAAGTCATGGGAAAAAAAGGTGATCAAATGTGGGACTAGACTAGCGTTTACTTGCTAGTTGGCATACATGATAATATAAAAACATATTTCCACATTAAAAGGTGACCAGGTAAAGTTGTACAAACACATGAGAGTCTGAACAAGAATGATTTAAAGGGGAACATTATCACAATTTCAAAAGGGTTAAAAACAATAAAAATCAGTTCCCAGTGGCTTGTTGTATTTTTTGAAGTTTTTTTCAAAATTTTACCGGTCTCGGAATATCCCTAAATAAAGCTTTAAAGTGCCTTATTTTCGCTCTCTGCGAAGACACTGGCCATTTCCCTGTGACGTCACACAGTGCTGCCAATGTAAACAAACAATGGGAATAGCACAGCAAGATATAGCGTCATTAGCTCGGATTCAAACTCGGATTTCAGCGATTTAAGTGATTCAACAGATTACGCATGTATTGAAACAGATGGTTGGAGTATGAAATTATTTAGGAAGAAACTGAAGCTATTGAGCGAATAGCTATTGACGCTATTCATAGCCATAGCATGGCCGAATAGCACCGTTAGCATCGCCGGTAAAATGTGCGGACCAAACGATCAGGACTTTCGCATCTTTTGACACTGGAGCAACTTAAATCCGTCGAATGGTAAGTGTTGTTTTCGCATTAAATGTGGGTGGAAGGAAACGTAATATAGTTGCAAATGCATCTACAGGTTATCCATACATCTCTGTACCATGTCTGCTTTAGCACCGCCGGTAAATAGCATGTTAGCATCGATTAGCGTAGCATGTTAGCATCGATTAGCTGGCAGTCAACATCAACAAAACTCACCTTTGTGATTTCGTTGACTATTGTTGCAAATGCATCTGCAGGTTATCCATACATCTCTGTGCCATGTCTGCCTTAGCATCGCCGGTAAAATGTGGAGACACTCCAGCACATTCAATGGGGGTCTGGCGGCAGACACTTTGGCATCTTCGGGCCGGTGGTGCAACTTGAATCCCTCCCTGTTAGTGTTTTTACACCCTCCGACAACACACCGTCGAGGCATGATGTCTCCAAGGTTCCAAAAAATATTAAAAAAAAACCGAAAATATCAGAGCTGAGACCCGGTGTTTGTAATGTGTTGAAAATGAAAGTGGCGGGTGTGTTACCTCGGCGACGTCACATTCTGACGTCATCGCCTCCAGCGCGATAAACAGAAAGGCGTTTAATTCGCCAAAATTCACCCATTTAGAGTTCGGAAATCGGTTAAAAAAATAGATGGTCTTTTTTCTGCACCATGAAGGTATATATTGACGCTTACATAGGTCTGGTGATAATGTTCCCCTTTAAAACTAGAGGCTGTGTTGTCCTCCTACCTGACAGTAGACATGTGAGTCAATGATGACTTCTTACTTTCTTCAGGACATGCACACATGTAATTGTCAGCCATCAAGCACGCCACTAGAAAGTCAACAGCATTTACATCAACTTTTTATTTTCCATTTAAAATATTTCCACACGGAGTAAGGGAAAATTCAAACTAGCGATGGAAGTCAGGCACGGCTTTATTGAATGTTCACAATGAAAACTACACACAAATGTCATTCTAGAGCAGGGGTCGGCAACCTTTACCACTCAAAGAGCCATTTTGACTTGTTTCACAAAATAAAGAAAACTATGGGAGCCACAAGACTTTAGAAATTTAAAATTAAATAACACAGTGTACATAGTTTTTTTTTGCTTTGTGCTATGTATTAACCAGGGGTCTCAGACACACGGCCCGCACCTTAATATGAAAATTTAATATTAGCGCGGCCCTCAAGTTTTATTTGAATCGCTTGATAACATCACATTTGCCAACCATCTCAATTTTTCCGAGCAACCATTCTCTGGACTGTCTGCTGGTTTTCACCGGAACAACAATAATAAGTGCGTGCTATGATGACAATGCGTTTAGCGCCCTCTACAACCGTAACAAACAGCTTACAAGCCCATTCACATGTTGTGTGAGGCTTCAGCAGACACACATAAGCGACTGCAGAGCATACTTGTTCAACAGCCATACAGGTTACACTGAGGGTTGTGATATAAACAACTTTAGCACTCGTACTAATATGCGCCACACTGTGAAACCACACCAAACAAAGACAAACGCATTCCGGTAACACAACAGAACAAATACCCAGAATCCCATGTATCCCAAACTCTTCCCGGCTACATTATACAACCCCGCTACCACCTAACCCGCGCTCCCAACCCCGCCCACCTCAACCCACGCACGAAGGGGGGGTTGGGAGGTATAATGTAGCCCAGATGAGTTAGTGTTGCATGGGATTCTGGGTATTTGTTCTGTTGTGTTACAGTGTTCCGGAAAACCTCCCGGAAAAAAAAAACGACCCCTGTTCTAGACAATATTCCACACTCATTTCCACCTATAGACTAACATTTGTGTACATTCATAATTGATACTAGTAATGATTGTTTCCTTAATTAAAAAAAAAAACAGCTGGAAAATGATATTTTAACACACCAATAAAAATAATTAGGCTCTTATGAAGGCCGAACAATATTTGTTTCCTCTGCCAAGAAAGTCTATTTATTTTAGGTGATTTTAATCAAATCAACCTTGCTTAAAATATTTCAATTTGAGCACATTCAATAATACCACAATAATAATCACAATAACTGCAAAATACTATGTATTAGGGTTGTACAGTATAGCTGTTCTAGTATAATACCACCGTACTAATGAATCAAAAACAGTACTATACTCTGTGTGAAAAGTACCGCTTCCCCATTCATTCATTTTTTTAACGGGCATGACGGTGTATTATTGTCACGTGGTGACATTGCTGCTTTTAGGAGCAGAGGAGCATGTTAGGCAGCGCACACACACAGAGTACTTCCAAGCAGACACAGTGTGTAGACAGAAAAGGGAGAATGCTGTAAGAAAGTCAAGATAAAGAGCTGCTTTAAGACTAACATACATCCACAGTGTTTTAGTTACTTCTAAATCACTATTCCTGGTCTCCATGGCGACTAATAAAGTAAGTTTCTTACAAGTATTATTATCACTGGAGGACGAAGAATAGCTTAACATGCTTCACTACACAGCGTAGGAGGATACAATAGCTCACCAGCATCACAATGTAAACAAATGCCAAGGGTGGATCTACACCTGACATCCACTGCAATGATACCAAGTACAAGAGCATATCTAGTCGATACTACTATGATTACATCAATATTTGTTGTCGTCACAAAATCTTTTTTTCCTTATTAAATCTATCTAAAGTCAGTATATATGTCCCTGGACACATGAGAACTTTGAATATGACCAATTTATCATCCTGTAACTACTTGGTATCGACATGATCCTTACCTAAATGTGTGGTATCATCCAAAACTAATGTCAAGTATCAAAGAAGAGACGAATAAGTGATTATTACATTTGAACAGAAGTGTAGATAGAACATGTTAAAACAGAAAATAAGCAGATATTAAAAGGGAAGATTATCACAATTTCAGAAAGGTTAATACCAATAAAAATCAGTTCCCAGTAGCTAATTTTAGATTTCGAAGTATTTTTTTTTTAATTTTGCCTTAGCATCGCTGGTAAAATGTGCGGACTAAACGATCAGGACTTTCGCATTGACATTAGAGCAACTTAAATCCGTCGATTGGTAAGTGTTTGTTTGGCATTAAATGTGGGTGGAAGGAAACGCTGGATGTAAATATAGTTTCAAATGTACATACAGCTAGCCTAAATAGCATGTTAGCATCGATTAGCTGGCAGTCATGCCGCGACCAAATATGTATGATTAGCACATAAGTCAATAACATCAACAAAACTCACCTTTTTGATTTCCTTGACTTTATCGTTGGGAATGCATCTGCTTTGAGTGTCGCAGGATATCCAGACATTCTTGCCATCTCTGTGCCATCTCTGTCGTAGCATCGCCGGTAAAAACCAAAAGAGGGACTTTCACATCTCGTGACACTTGACCAACTTAAATCCGTCGATTGGTATGTGTTTGTTTGGCATTAAATGTGGGTGGAAGGAAAGGCTGGATGTAAATATAGCTACACATGAGGCAAAATGCTGCAATATGTACATACAGCTAGCCTAAATAGCATGTTAGCATCGATTAGCTGGCAGTCATGCCGCGACCAAATATGTCCGATTAGCACATAAGTCAATAACATCAACAAAACGCACCTTTGTGATTTCGTTGACTTTATCGTTGGGAATGCATTTGCTTTGATGAGTGTCGCAGGATATCCAGACATTCTTGCCATCTCTGTGCCATCTCTGTCGTAGCATCGCCGGTAAAAACCAAACGAGGGACTTTCGCATCTCTTGACACTGGATCAACTTAAATCCGTCGATTGGTATGTGTTTGTTTGGCATTAAATGTGGGTGGAGGGAAAGGCTGGATGTAAATATAGCTACAAATGAGGCATAATGCTGCAATATGTACATACAGCTATCCTAAATAGCATGTTAGCATCGATTAGCTGGCAGTCATGCCGCGACCAAATATGTCCGATTAGCACATAAGTCAATAACATCAACAAAACGCACCTTTGTGATTTCGTTGACTTTATCGTTGGGAATGCATTTGCTTTGATGAGTGTCGCAGGATATCCAGACATTCTTGCCATCTCTGTGCCATCTCTGTCGTAGCATCGCCGGTAAAAACCAAACGAGGGACTTTCGCATCTCTTGACACTGGACCAACTTAAATCCGTCGATTGGTATGTGTTTGTTTGGCATTAAATGTGGGTGGAGGGAAAGGCTGGATGCAAATATAGCTACAAATGTACATACAGCTAGCCTAAATAGCATGTTAGCATCGATTAGCTGGCAGTCATGCCGCGACCAAATATGTCTGATTAGCACATAAGTCAATAACATCAACAAAACTCACCTTTGTGATTTAGTTGACTTTATCGTCGGGAATGCATTTGCTTTGATGAGTGTCGCAGGATATCCAGACATTCTTGCTATCTCTGTTGTAGCATCGTCGGTAAAAACCAAACGAGGGACTTTCGCATCTCTTGACACTGGACCAACTTAAATCCGTCGATTGGTATGTGTTTGTTTGGCATTAAATGTGGGTGGAGGGAAAGGCTGGATGCAAATATAGCTACAAATGTACATACAGCTAGCCTAAATAGCATGTTAGCATTGATTAGCTGGCAGTCATGCCCCGACCAAATATGTCTGATTAGCACATAAGTCAATAACATCAACAAGGGAAAGGCTAGATGCAAATATAGCTACAAATGAGGCATGATGCTGCATTATGTACACACAGCTAGCCTAAATAGCATGTTAGCATCGATTAGCATGCCGTGCTAATCGATGCACACTCCACGTAAGTCAACTTGAATCCGTCCCTGATCGTGTTGTTACACCCTCCGACAACACACCGACGAGGCATGATGCCTCCAAAGTACCGGAAAACAGTCGAAAAACCGGAAAATAACCTCAAGGTATATATTGACGCTTACACGGGTCTGGTGATAATGTTCCCCTTTAACAGGAAATGAACTAGTGGATTAATAATCAATTTTTTACAGTTTGTCCCTCATAATGTGTAGAAAAGAATAGGTGTATAAATGACACAATATGTTTTCCCCACAATTAGTGTTGGATGTCAGGAAGGAGGCCAGAGGTCATTTCTGGCTTCTTATCTTGTTTGCTTTTGTCATGTTTGCTACACACACCTGTTGCTTACCAAACACCTCACCGTGCCTCGGCCTCTGCACATACCTCCTCAAGGGAGATTTCAAGTGGCAAAAAGTATCAAGTACATCATTACACAAATGCAAATATAAAGGATCATGCATCTTTGAAGTGGTCTTCAGACTGCTTGTGTTTAGGTTTAGGTTTAGACTACCGCAACTCACTTCTCAGCTGCAGTACTTACAAAATAGTGCTGCTCGGATCCTGATGAATGTCCGAGGACAGAGCTCCGAATTACGCGAGACCTGTCTCACAGTCTGTGGAACGCTCTCCCTGACCACCTGAGGGTGCCACAGACTGTGAATGCTTTTAAAAAATGCTTTAAAAAGTTGGGAGAGTGGCCGTGCCAGCAATCTGAGGGTTACCGGTTCACTCCCCACCTTGTAGCATCCTAGTCACGTTCGTTGTGTCCTTGAGCAAGACACTTCACCCTTTGCTCCTGATGGGACCCAGGTTAGCGCCTTGCATGGCAGTGGTGAATGTGGAAATAGTGTCAAAGCGCTTTGAGTTCCTTAAAAAGGTAGAAAAGCGCTATACAAGTATAACCATTTATTTATTCATATTTATAAGTATGGATAACCATGTATCGCAAAATAGAATGAGATATTCATTATAAGATCATTGTGACGCTATAGAATGTAAGTGAACAAAAAGTGAATCTAAGACGACAAGCAGGGTACTACACTTAGGAATGGCTACCACATCCGGCCCGCTGCTCCTACCTTCCACCGATTCACATAAAATCCAACCGTGCCATGTTTTGGTACCCGGGTTGTGCGTGACGTCATGCCCGACTCTTTGGAATTGGGCACTAGGCAGTCACCCCAGCAGCACTGAGAGCGCACTCACACAAACTATCACTAGGTAATGTTGCAGTTTGCAATGCCAACGCTCTAATATAAATAGAGTAAGGCTTTTCCACTTTTCCGAAAATATCACTAGCGTTATGCTACCATACATTTATTTTGCGATTGACATGCTACTGATTAGCATCAGCGAGTTTACATGGAAAATTCAACACCTCCACATTTGTTAACGAAAACTACACCTAAGACGCACGTTACAATCAAACAGCAATAAGTATAAAACTTGCAGTATTAACACAATTTGGGGTGCAACAAAAACTACCAAGGACTATGTATATAGTATTGCTGCCATCTAACATTTTGGACTTGACACTGCAAATGAGTCATCCATTTTCTACCGCTTATTCCCTTTGGGGTCGCGGGGGGCTACAATCGGGCGGAAGGCGGCGTACACCCCGGACAAGTCGCCACCTCATCGCAGGGCCAACAGAGATAGACGGACAACATTCACACACTGGGGGCCAATTTTAGTGTTGCCAATCAACCTGGGAGGAAGCCGGAGTACCCGGAGGGAACCCACGCATTCACGGGGAGAACATGCAAACTCCACTCAGAAAGATCCCGAGCCCGGGATTGAACCCCAGACTACTTATTACTACTACATTATACACCCCCTGCTAGCACGAAAACGATTTGGTGCTAGCGGGGGTGTATAATGTAGCCCGGAAGAGTTAGGGATGCATGGGATTCTGGGTATTTGTTCTGTTGTGTTTATGTTGTGTTACAGTGAGGATGTTCTCCAGAAATGCACCACACTTGGGCATTTCATGTTTCTCTCATATGTGTATTTACATTTTTATACATATTTATAATTACATTTTTATACATATTTATATTTCTCTCATATTTATATTTACTTGCTAGTAATCGCTGTTGTAGTCATATGTTTGTCAGATGAGTTATGATGTGCAGTATCAATGCAGCGAGTGAGTGTGCCACACCTTCACTACTCTCGACACGCCCCCCTGGCAGATGTATAGATGTGTGTGTGTGTGTGTGTGTGTGTGTGTGTGTGTGTGTGTGTACACAAACACAAGTGTGACTTGTTGACTGTCCAGAGGAAAAGTGTTGTGTTGCCATGACGACCACTCCTTGTCTCCTCTTGCAGGCCTCACACTTCTTCTGGGCTCTCTGGGCTCTCATCCAGGCCAAGTTCTCCACCATTGACTTTGACTTTTTGGAGTAAGTTCAACTAAACAAACTTATTTCTTACTAAAGCTGCTTTTTATTTGACACAGAACTTATTACATTTGAATGGAGTGACTTTTTTTTTTTTTTTACGTCAAAATATGCTAAAAACTGTTTATTTACATGCAGAATATTTTTTTAATTGTGAATTGTTTTTAATTGAAGACATGTTTTTTTAATTGCAGAAAATTATTTGTGTTGCTTATGAATCGTTGTGTTGATTGAAGAAAAATTGTTTATACTTGAGAATGTTTTTTTACGTGGAAATTTTTTTATATGTGGATTTTTTTCCCCCTGCAAATCATTTTTTTAAATTTTTTTTTCGAGTTGCAAATCATTTTTTGAATTTAAAACTTTTTTTGTACCTGCCAATCGTTAAGAAGAAAAAAGTTTTATAATTTTGGCAATTGAAGTAAATTGTTTTATTTGCAAATAGTTTTTTTAAATTGAAAAAAATGTTTTACCTGCAAATCTTATTTTTAGTTGAATGTTTTCTTGCCAGTCGTTTTATTATTGAAGGAAATTATTTTATTGCTTGCTAATCCTGTTTTTACTTTCAGAACATATTTGTTTTACTTGCAAATCCTTTTTTTATTGAAGATATTTTATTTTTAACTCGCATATTGTTTTTTAATTGAAGAAACAAGTTTTTACATGCACATTTTTTTTAATTAGTAAAAAAAAGTTTATTTTGCAAATCTTTTAATTGGGGAAAAAATGTTTTTATACTCAAATATTTTTCATTAAGCTGCAAAACAAATGTTTATTTGCAAATAATTTTTTTAATTGAAGGAAGTTGTTTTTACATGCACATTTTTTTAACTAGTAAAAAAGTTTAATTGCAAATCTTTTAATTGGGGAAAAAGTGTTTTCATACTTGAAAATAATTTTTATTTAGCTGCAAAAAAAATTTTTATTTGTAAATAATTTTTTAATTGAAGGAAGTAGTTTTTACATGCACATTTGCTTAACTAGTAAAAGTTTATTTGCAAATCTTTTAATTATGGAAAAAATGTTTTTATACTTGAAAATATTTTTCATCAAGCTGCAAAAAAATATTTTTTTTTCAAATAATTTTTTAATTGAAGTAGTTTTTACATGCACATTTTTTTAACTAGTAAAAGTTTATTTGCAAATCTTTTAATTGGGGAAAAAATGTTTTTATACTTGAAAATATTTTTCATTAAGCTGCAAAAAAAATGTTTATTTGCAAATTTTTTAATTGAAAGTAGTTTTTACATGCACATTTTTTAACTAGTAAAAAAGTTTAATTGCAAATCTTTTAATTGGGGCAAAAATGTTTTTATACTTAAAAATATTTTTTATTTAGCTGCAAAAATATTTTTTATTTAGCTGCAAAAATATTTTTTAATTGAAGGAAGTAGTTTTTACATGCATATTTTTTTAATTAGTAAAAAAAGTTTATTTGCAAATCTTTTAATTAGGGCAAAAATGTTTTTATACTTGAAAATATTTTTTATTTAATTGCAAAATGTTTTTTTATTTGTGAATAATTTTTTAATTGAAGGAAGTAGTTTTTACATGCACATTTTTTAATTAGTAAAAAAAGTTTATTTGCAAATCTTTTAATAGGGGCAAAAATGTTTTTATACTTAAACATTTTTTTGCACCTTAAAAAAAATTATTTTCATTTGCAAATAATTTTTTAATTGAAGGAAGTAGTTTTCACATGCACATTTTTTTAACTAATAAAAGTTTACTTGCAAATCTTTTAATGGGGAAAAAAATGTTTTTATACTTGAAAATATTTTTTATTCAGCTGCAAAAAAGTGTTTATTTGCAAATCTTTTTTTTTAATTGGGGTAAAAAAAAGTTTTACACTTTCATCATATTTTACTTGCAGAAAATATATTTTTTAATATATACTTTTGAGTAGTTGGGTGTGACTAAAAGCACGTTTGTGTGTTGGAGTTTTGTTACTAATTTGTATTTAATAAAATTGCATATGAATTATCAGCATAATCTGAGAAAAAGTAGATAAATAGTTGTTGTTGTTGCAGGTATGCTCTGGTGCGCTTTAAGCAGTACTTCAAGATGAAAGCAGAAGTGACAACGTTGACGCTTCCAGAATAGAGGAGACCGCCCCCCCCCACCACCACAACCACCACCACTTCCTCCGCCCACTTCCTGCTGCTCTTTCTGGCCCCCACCCTGCCGGTCTGTAATTACAAGCACAGAGCGCCCCCTGTGGTGCACATGAGAAGCCACTGCTTGGTGGACCTGCTAATGTGAATCCTGGCAGACACAAAAGGGACCTGGCACAGGTGAGCTAATGGCGTCGCTGCCATGGCAACCCCCTCCCCCGCCCCCCCCCTCCCGAGCCACACAAAGAAAGAGGCGGAAGCATTATTTTGGCCAAGAGGCGCCACACAGCTACGTTGGCATTGCAGGGTTTTTTAGTGGGAAGCAAAGCAAAGTGTGGAGACTCACCTTTGAAGACTTTTATTCCACTCACAAGCAGAGCTTCCATGCAAACTCCGCTCTCTTCCGAGTCATGTGACCTGTCGTCCACTTCCTGGCAGTAGTGATGTGATGGACTTGATACATCACTTTTTTTTTTTTTATCTTTTCTCTGGCCGCTGTAGCATAATGTTTATAATGTACAGTCTACATCTTATTGCTGTTTGAAATGTGCTATTTTTTTTTTTTTTTTTTTTTTTAAGTGACTAGCAAGTGAGATGTGAAATATGACTTTAAATACTGTAAACAAGCTTGAGAAAATTAAAACATGTATTTACTCTTACATCTTTGGCTTTTATTTCCACCTGATCGTTTTCTGTCCGAGAAGTCAAACTGTACTTACTAGAGTGCCCAAAGTGGGGCCCAAAAATACTTTATTGCACATTTTTTTTCACAAATAAACTACAATTACAGTGATTGTCATATTTATATATAGTTATGTATAGTTAAATGTATATTTATCACTATATATATATATATATATATATACATATACACATATATATAACTATATACATGTATATAGTTTATATATAGTTATATATAATTATATATATAGTTATACATATTTATATATATATAGTTATATGTATAGTTATATATGTAGTTATATATATATATATAACTATATATGTAGTTATATATCGTTAAATATATAACTGTATATATATATATATATATATATAAACATATTTATATGTAGTTATGTATAGTAATATGTATATATATATATATATATAAATATAGTTATATATATATAACTATATACATATATATATATATAGTTTATATATAGTTATATATATATATATGATTATGTATATATAGTTATACATATTTATATAACTATATATGTAGTTATATATTGTGATATATATAACTGTGTACATATGTATATATATATATGTACACACATAGTTATATATATCACAATATACAACTACAAATATAGTTATATATATATATGTATAACTATATATATATGTTCCCCCAGAAAAAGTTATGTATATTAAGAAAAATCTTATCGCAACAAACTCCAGGATAGCTCAATGGTTAAGCCTGCTACCTTTCACACAGTACTACTAGGTTAGAATCCATAACTTGGAAGATCTAGTTTTTTGTTTCACTTCTATCATAGTTTAATGATTGCATTTGTATATGAGCAAAAGTCACAGCTTGCTAGGATCCAGAATAGCTTATTAAGACTGCTTCCTCTCACTCTGTAATACTGGGTTCGGATCCATAACTTGGAAGGTCTTTTTTTTTTTGTCACCTCTATCGTTGTTAAATGATTGCGTTTGTATATGAGCGAAAATCATGTCTTGATGAAACCCAGGATAGCTTAATGGTCAACACTGTGGGCTCCAAATACAAGGGTACAGGGTTTGAATCCCAATTGGTTTGATATGTAACTTTGGTTCCAAATTTAGCTCCACCTCAATTGTAGTTTACTGCGACAGATGTCACAATTCCATTAGTGAATGAACCAGACTACACCCACAAAAAGTCAAGTTAGCTCAATGGTTAAGACTGCTGTCTCTCATGCAGTACTACTCAGTTCAAATCCCTAACTTGGAAGGTCTTGGCTTTTGTTTTGCCTCGATCATAGTTCACTGATTACATTTGTATATGAGCGAAAACCAAATCTTGAAGGGACCCAGGATAGCTCAATGGTCAACACTGTGGGCTCCTAATACAGGGGTACTGAGTTCAAACCCATACATGGAATCAGTAATTTGGCTGTATGGCGTCAAAACGACATACATTGTGGGGTGTTTCTTCTCCCCCACACAGAGTAATGTAATGTGCTAGATGTTTGACTAACATATAGTTGAAAAATTAAGTCAACACTAAAGATAATAATAATCCAAAGTAAATTGTCAAATAGTCAATGATGACACCTCAGGGGTTACCTGTGTGTGTGTGTGCGAATGAATGAGTGTGTGTGTGTGTGTGAGAGAATGAATGAGTGTGTGCGAGTGAGTGTAATTCCTGAGGTGGATGGGAATAGGAGTACAAAGTAAATAATAAAGAGAGTTGACCAATGAGCTCTCCTGGGTACAATTAAAATAAAATAGGTTAATTGGATAAAAAAAAAAGTTTATTAAATAATTATTTTAACATACCATGGAGAAGTGACAAAGTCACAATATATGTTACCTTAAAGCCTCTAGCCGGTGTGTAAATTACATGTCAACCCAACCAGGATTCAAACCCAGCACCCTCCAACCTGAATAAACAGCCTTAACCACTAGGCTATCCTGGGTCTTGTGGAGACAAGATTTTTTTCATACACAAATGTAACTGAGGACTCCTGGCTCAGTAAAGTATGATGAGGTAGAAAAAATATCATCAACCACAGTGGGATTTGAACCCAGTACCTGTCTTTCCGAGTCAGCAGTCTTAACCCCTGGACTATCCTGGGTCTTGTGGGGAGATATTGTGTTCCATACACGAATGTAATCGAGGACTCCTGACACAGTAAAGTTTGATGAGGTGGAATAAAATGCTGTCAACTAGAGTGGGGCTCGAACCCACGACCTCTCATTCCAAGTTAGCAGTCTTAACCACTGAGCTATCCTTGATCTTATGAAGAGTAGATTTCTTTCCATACACAAATGTTATCTACGACCCCTTGCTCTCTAATGTATGGTGAGGTGGAACAAAATACTACCAACCGGAGTGGGGTTTCGAACCCAGTATCATTTGTTCTAAGTCAACAGTCTTAACCACTGGGCTATCGTCAGTCTTCTGAATGCAATACTTTGCTCTATACAGGAATGTAATCGAGGACTCCTGGCTCAGTAAAGTATGATAAGTTGGAATTAAATACTGTCAACTAGAGCTGGGTTGGAACCCAGTATGACCTCTCCTAGGTACAATTAAAATAAAATATGTTAACTGTAATTGGATAAAAACATTATTAAAACATTACATGGGAGATGTGACACAGTCACAATATATGTCAACCTTGAAGCCTCCAGCTGGCTTTGAAAATTACATGTTAACCCAACCAGGATTAAAACCCAGCACCTTACAACCTGAGTCAACAGTCTTAACCACTGGGCTAAGCTTGGTCTTGTGGAGAATACATTTTATTCATACACAAATGTAATCGATGACTCCTGGCTCAGTAAAGTATGATGAGGTAGAAGAAAAGAACATCAAAATCTTCTCTCAACAAGACCCAGATAGCTCAATGGTTAAGACTGCTGCCTCTCATGCAGTGCTACTGGGTTCAAATCCATAACTTGGAAGATCTTTTTATTTGTTTTAAATCAATCAAAGTTCACTGATTACATTTGTATATGAGCGAAAACCCAACTTTGACGGGACCCAGGATAGCTCAAGTGGTCAACACTGTAGGCTCCTAATACAGGGGTACTGAGTTCAAAACCCATACCGGGAATCAGTAATTTGGCTGTATGGCGTCAAAACGACATACATTGTGGGGTGTTTCTACTCCCCTACAAAGAGTAATGTTATCTGCTAGATGTTTGACTAACATATAATTAAAAAATTAAGCCAACACTAAAGATAATAAAAATCCAAAATAAATTGTCAAATAGTCAATGATGACACCTCAGGGGTTACCTGTGTGTGTGTGTGTGCGAATGAATGTGTGTGTGTGTGAGAATAAATGAGTGTACGCGAGTGAGTGTAATTCCTGAGGTGGATGGGAATAGGAGTACAAAGTAAATAATAAAGAGCGTTGACCAATGAGCTCTCCTGGGTACAATTAAAATAAAATAGGTTAATTGGATAAAAAAAAAAAGTTTATTAAATAATTATTTTAACATACCATGGAGAAGTGACAAAGTCACAATATATGTTACCTTAAAGCCTCTAGCCGGTGTGTAAATTACATGTCAACCCAACCAGGATTCAAACCCAGCACCCTCCAACCTGAGTAAACAGCCTTAACCACTAGGCTATCCTGGGTCTTGTGGAGACAAGATTTTTTTCATACACAAATGTAACTGAGGACTCCTGGCTCAGTAAAGTATGATGAGGTAGAAAAAATATCATCAACCACAGTGGGATTTGAACCCAGTACCTGTCTTTCCGAGTCAGCAGTCTTAACCCCTGGACTATACTGGATCTTGTGAAGAATATACTGTGTTCCATACACGAATATAATCGAGGACTCCTGATTCAGTAAAGTATGGTGTGGTGGAATAAAATACTGTCAACTAGAGTGGGTTTCGAACTCAGTACCCTTGTTCCAAGTCAGCAGTCTTAACCACTGAGCTATCCTGGATCTTGTGAAGAAGTGCTTTTTTTCCAGTCCCAAATGTAACTGAGTACTCCTTGCTCAGTAAAGTATGATGAGGTAGAAAAAATATCATCAACCACCGTGGGGTTTGAACCCACTACCTGTCTTTCCAAGTCAGCAGTCTTAACCCCCCGGACTATACTGGATTTTGTGAAGAATATACTGTGTTCCATACACGAATATAATCGAGGACTCCTGATTCAGTAAAGTATGGTGTGGTGGAATAAAAAACTGTCAACTCGAGTGGGTTTCAAACCCAGTACCCTTGTTCCAAGTCAGCAGTCTTAACCACTGAGCTATCCTGGATCTTGTGAAGAACTGCTTTTTTTCCACTCACAAATGTAACTGAGTCCTCCGTGCTCAGTAAAGTCTGATGAGGTAGAAAAAATATCAGCAACCAGAGCGGGGTTTTAACCCAGGACCGGTCATTCCGAGTCAGCAGCCTTAACCCCTGGACTATCCTGGATCTGGTAACGAAAACATTGTGTTCCATACACGAATATAATCGAGGACTCCTGATTCAGTAAAGTATGGTGTGGGGGAATAAAATGCTGTCAAATAGAGTTGGTTTCGAACCCAGTAACCTCATTCCAAGTCAGCAGTCTTAACCACTGAGCTACCCTGGATCTTGTGGGAAATTGCTTTTTTTCACACACAAATCTAACTGAGTACTACGTGCTCAGTAAGGTCTGATGAGGTAGAAAAAATATCATCAACCAGAGCGGGGTTTTTAACCCAGGACCTGTCATTCCGAGTCAGCAGCCTTAACCCCTGGATTATCCTGGATCTTGTGAGGAAAATATTGTGTTCCATACACGAATATAATCAAGGACTCTTGATTCAGTAAAGTATGGTGTGGTGGAATAAAATACTGTCAATTAAAGTAGGGTTCGAACTCAGTACCTCTCATTCCAAGTCAGCAGTTTTAACTACTGAGCTATCCTTGGTCATGTGAAGAGTAGGTTTCTTTCCATACACAAATGTTACCTACGTCATTTCATTTCTATACATATATATATATATATATATATATGTGTATATATATATATATATATATATATATATATATATATATATATATACACATATATATATATATATATATATATATATACACATATATATATATATACATACATACATACATACATACATACATATACATACATACATATATATATGGCCCTAGTGTGTGAATGTGAGTGTGAATGTTGTCTGTCTATCTGTGTTGGCCCTGCGATGAGGTGGCGACTTGTCCAGGGTGTACCCCGCCTTCCGTCCGATTGTAGCTGAGATAGGCGCCAGCGCCCCCCGCGACCCCGAAAGGGAATAAGCGGTAGAAAATGGATGGATGGATGGATATATATATATATATATATATATATATATATATATATATATATATATATATATATATATATGTGTATGTATATATATATTTATATATATATTTATTTTTACAATATGAATGACTTATATATAAAAAAAAAAAGGATATATTGCATGTGAGGTGTCTGCTAAGAAGCAGTAATATTTACTCAGTCATGAGGCAGACAATCTAAGCCTGGCCTTCATCTTCTCACCACAAGATGACAGCAGAGCCATGATGTACTTTTTATTGTTTCATGGCTTGTGCTCATCCGTCTATCTGTGTTGGCCCTGCGATGAGATAGCGACTTGTCCAGGGTGTACCCCGCCTTTCCCCCCTATTGTAGCTGAGATAGGCGCCAGCGCCCCCCGCGACCCCACAAGGGAATAAGCGGTAGAAATGGATTGATGAAGGGCTTGTGCTCATTCTCAAGTACTGCATTTTTATTCTTTTGTGTGTAGCAAAAGTACACAAAAGTACGCGAGTAAATATCAGTGACTGACTATCCCTGATCTTTGTCTTTTGAATTCCAACTTCATTTAATCATCTCCCTCCTACAGCCAAATATTACATATATTACACATATTATATACATTACACATATGATGTACATTACACATATTATATACAATACACATATTATATACATTACACATATTATGTACATTACACATTTTATATACATTACACATATTATATACATTACACATATTATATACATTACATATATTTTGTACATTACACATATTATATACATTACACATATTATGTACATTACACATATTATATACATTACAAATAGTATATACATTACACATATTTACATTACACATATTATATACAATACACATTATTTACATTACACATATACAAATTACAAATATTTTATACATTACAAATATATACGTACACATATGATATACATTACACAATTTATGTACATTACACATATTATATACATTACACATATAAACATTACACATATTATACACATTACAGATATTTTATACATTACACATATTATATACATTACACATATTTAGATTACAAATATTATATACATTACACATATTATGTACATTACACATATTATATACAGTACACATAGTATGTACATTACACATATACACATTACAAATATTTTATACATTACAAATATTATATACATTACACATGTTATATACATTACACAATTTATGTACATTACACATATTATATACATTACACATATTATGTACATTACACATATTATATACATTATACATATTATATACATTACACATATTTAGATTACAAATATTATATACATTACAAATATGTACATTACACATATTATATACAGTACACATATTATGTACATTACACATATACACATTACAAATATTTTATACATAAAAAATATTATATACATTACACATATTATATACATTACACATGTTATGTACATTACACATATTATATACATTATACATATTATATACATTACACATATTATACACGTTACATATATTTTATACATTACAAATATTATATACATTACACATATTATATACATTACACATATTATGTATATTACACATATACACATTACAAATATTTTATACATTACAAATATTATATCCATTACACATATTCTATACATTACACAATTTATGTACATTACACATATTATATACATTAAACATATTATGTATATTACACATATTATATACATTACACATATAATGTACATTACACATATTATATACATTACACATTATGTGCATTACACATATAATATACATTACACATATTATATACATTACACATAATATACATATTACACATATGTGCATTACACATATCATCTACATTACACATATTATATACATTACACATTATATATACATTATACATATATACATTACACATATTTACAGTACATTACACATATTATGTACATTACACATATAATACACATTACACATTATGTGCATTACACATATTATATACATTACACATACACACATTACAGATATTATACACTATACACATATGATATACATTTCACATATTATGTACATTACGAAATATATACATTACAGATATTATACACATTAAATAAATAAATAAATGGGTTGTACTTGTATAGCGCTTTTCTACCTTCAAGGTACTCAAAGCGCTTTGACACTACTTCCACATTTACCCATTCACACACACATTCACACACTGATGGAGGCAGCTGCCATGCAAGGCGCCAACCAGCACCCATCAGGAGCAAGGGTGAAGTGTCTTGCTCAGGACACAACGGACGTGACGAGGTTGGTACTAGGTGGGAATTGAACCAGGGACGCTCGGGTTGCGCACGGCCACTCTTCCACTGCGCCACGCCGTCCCAATTACATTACATTACCCATATAATACACATTACACATATGTATATTACACATATTATATAATGTACATTACACGTTTTATACATTACACATATTTTACACATTACACGTATAACATACATTACACATATTATATACATTACATACACTACTGATTTAGGGCTGTATAAATAAATATTGATTGATTGATTGATTAATTAACAACACAAACCAACATTTGTTGCTTTGAACCCACACTGACCCTTTTATTACAGTACATACAGTACATTGTACTAGGTTGCATCTAAGTACAGTACATACAGTAAATTGTACTAGGTTGCCTATCTCAGTGGCATTCGGGCGGAAGGCGGGGTACACCCGGGACAAGTCGCCATCTCATCGCAGGGCCAACACAGATAGACAGACAACATCCATCCATCCATCCATTTCCTACCGCCTATTTCCTTTGGGGTAACGGGGGAAGATCTCAGCTACAGTCGGTCGGAAGGCGGCGTACACCCTGGACAAGTCGCCACCTCATCGCAGGGCCAACACAGATAGACAGACAAAATTCACACTCATATTCACACACTAGGGACCATTTAGTGTTGCCGGTCAACCTATCCCCAGGTGCATGTCTTCGGAGGTGGGAGGGGCCTATCCCCAGGTGCATGTCTTCGGAGGTGGGAGGGGCCTATCCCCAGGTGCATGTCTTTGGAGGTGGGAGGGGCCTATTCCCAGGTGCATGTCTTCGGAGGTGGGAGAGGCCTATCCCCAGGTGCATATCTTTGAAGGTGGGAGGAAGCCGGAGTAGAACCCACACGGTCACGGGGAGAACATGCAAACTCCACACAGAACGATCCCGAGCCCGGGATTGAACTCAGGGCTACTCAGGACCTTCCTATTGTGAGGCACTAACTGCTGTGCCACCGTATAATAAAGATGGATACATTACCTCCCTGCTTGGCACTCAGCATTAAGGGTTGGAATTGGGGCATTAAGGGTTGGAATTGGGGGTTAAATCACCATAAATGATTCCCGGGTGCGGCACCGCTGCTGCCCACTGCTCCCCTCACCTCCTAGGGGGTGATCAAGGGTGATGGGTCAAATGCAGAGAATAATTTCGCCACATCTAGTATGTGTGTGACAATCATTGGTACTTCAACTTTAACTTTAACTTTAACTTTAAATAAATAGAGTACTATTGCCCCCTTGTGGTTCTGTGCCGTCACAACCCCCTCCTCCATCTCGCGAGGCAACATACCATTATTAATACATTTGTGCGTATAAATGGTGTATACATCGTCACCGTTGAGTAACGGTATAGATTCCCAAGTATTGGGAACTGGTGCCGTAGCGGCGGAAATGTGAAGGGTCCCCATCCCTAGTTGCGACGGAGCGTGGCTTGGGAGAGGAGACATTCCGGCACAGCTTGCCAAGCTCACTGGCACATTTGAGTGAGGAGGCAAAAGCATAGCGGGAGCGGATCAGAGTGCTAAACGAGGGCTAAAAAGATAGCGAGGCAGATTAGCACAGACAGCTGCTCATAACCGCCTAAAGATTGCAGATTAGCCCACAATAGGCAGGCAGCCGCCTGTAATACAATAGTGGATCAGCCTCCCAAAACATGTGTTATCTCCACAAAAAGGATTGTCGGCTCGCTCATCCCTCAGGATCAAACATGGCACTCGTCTTTATTCTCGCCCCCACCGTGTATTTCCTCCTTTCTCTCCGAGCCGTCATCTCGCCGCAAGACCGTCCCTTTTGTCAGCCTGCCGCCGCCACGCTGACGGAACCGACGTAGCTCGCTTTGTCACCTCGCTCGCCGTCAGCTCTCAGGCGGGATAGGCCGCCGCGCCGTCGGGCGACAATTAGACGGCAATTGGAGGCTTTTAGCGCAGGCAAACGAGCGCAGGTGCCGACTGGGGGTAAACATCGCTCACGCACCTGCGCCTTTAGTTATGCGGCGGCCTCAAACTTTTACATTTGTTTTTGCTGCGGGTGCACCTGCGCGGCGGGGGAGAGGTGCGGCGCCACCCCACTGCAAGCCATTAGCCCGCTTGGAAGCCAGGAGTCAATGGCACAGCTGTGGCTGCAGGAAGGTTGCCATGGTTACAGGCAGCAATGCTGCATAGCACACTCCAAAACATGAAGGATAACATTTAGGGGTGGCCCTACTTTTTCACCTGCGATACCATACCCGTATCACAGCTTGGAGTATTGGCCGATGGTGAGAAAGATCCGACACACATATCGTCAATTCCCATCTATAAGCCACTTTAAAAACATGTGGCGGGCCACTATACAATGAAGTGGCAGGTCACCATAAAATGACATGGCTGGCCATTTTAAAAGGAAGCGGCTGGCAACAT
This sequence comes from Nerophis ophidion, assembly GCF_033978795.1. Classification (NCBI taxonomy): domain Eukaryota; kingdom Metazoa; phylum Chordata; class Actinopteri; order Syngnathiformes; family Syngnathidae; genus Nerophis; species Nerophis ophidion. The sequence continues at coordinate 52,919,241 of NC_084620.1, read as the reverse complement.
TAAATGATGCGGCGAGCTACATTTGAATGATATAGCAGGCCACAATAAAGGATATGGCTGGCCAATTTAAAATGATGCGGCTGGTAACATTAAATGATGTGGCGAGCTACATTTGAATGCTATAGCAGGCCACAATAAATGATGTGTCAGGTCACAATATAATGATTTGGACGGGACAAATTACATGATGTGGTGAGCTACATTTGAATGATATAGCAGGCCACATTAATGATGTGTCAGGTCACGATAAAATGATGTGGCGGGACAAATTACATGATGTGGTGAGTTACATTTAAATGATATAGCAGGCCAAATTAAAATTATGTGGCAGGTCACCATAAAATTATGTGGCTGGCCATTTTAAAATGAAGCGGATGGCAACATTAAATGATGTGGCGGGCTACATTTGAATGATATAGCAGGGCACATTATTGATGTGTTAGGTCACAATAAAATGACGTGGCGGGACAAATTACATGATGTGGTGAGCTACATTTGAATGATATAGCAGGTCACTTTAAAGGACATGGCTGGCCATTTTAAAATGATGCGGCTGGCTACTTTGAAAATTTGTGGCAGGCCACAATAAATGATGTGGCGAGCTACATTTGAATGATATAGCAGACAACTATAATGATGTGTCAGGTCATGATAAAATGACGTGGCGGGACAAATTACATGATGTGGTGAGCTACATTTGAATGAAATAGCAGGCCAAGTTAAAGGATATGGCTGGCTATTTTAAAATGTTGTGGTTGGTTACTTTAAAAATATGTAGCAGGCCGGTTTAAATTATGTGGCGAGCTACATTTGAATGATATAGCAGGCCACATTTAATAATGTGTCAGGTCACTATAAAATGCTGTGGCGAGACAAATTAAATGATGTGGCGAGCTGCATTTGAATGATATAGCAAGCCAAATTAAAATTATGTGGCAGGTCACCGTAAAATTATGTGGCTGGCCATTTTAAAATGATGTGGTTGGCCATTTTAAAATAAAGCGGCTGGCAACATTAAATGATGTGGCGAGCTACATTTGAATGATATAGCAGGCCAAGTTAAAGGATATGGCTGGCTATTTTAAAATGATGTGGCTGGCTACTTTAAAAATATGTGGCAGGCCACAATTAATGATGTGGCGAGCTACATTTGAATGATATAGCAGGGCACTTTAAAATGATGTGTCAGGTCACAATAAAATGATGTGGCGGGACTAATTACATGATGTGGTGAGCTACATTTAAATGATGTAGCAGGCCATAATTAAAATTATGTGGCAGGTCACCATAAAATTATGTGGCTGGCCATTTTAAAATGTAGTGGTTGGCCATATTAAAATGATGCGGCTGGCAACATTAAATGATGTGGCGAGCTACATTTGAATGATATAGCAGGCCAAGTTAAAGGATATGGCTGGCCAATTTAAAATGATGTGGCTGGCTACTTTAAAAATATGTGGCAGGCCAAAATAAATGACGTGGCAAGCTACATTTGAATGATATAGCAAGCCACATTAATGATGTGTCAGGTCACGATAAAATGATGTGGCGGGACACATTACATGATGTGGTGAGCTACATTTGAATGATATAGCAGGCCACATTAATGATGTGTCAGGTCACAATAAAATGATGTGACGGGACAAATTACATGATGTGGTGAGCTACATTTGAATGATATAACAGGCCACAATAAAGGATATGGCTGGCTATTTTAAAATGACGTGGCTAGCTACTTTAAAAATATGTGGCAGGCCAAAATAAATGATGTGGCAAGCTACATTTGAATGATATAGCAGGCCACATTAATGATGTGTCAGGTCACAATAAAATGACATGGCGGGACAAATTAAATGATGTGGCGAGCTACATTTGAATGATATAGCAAGCCAAATTAAAATGATGTGGCAGGTCACCATAAAATTATGTGGCTGGCCATTTTAAAATGACGTGGTTGGCCATTTTAAAATGAAGCGGCTGGCAACATTAAATGATGTGCTGAGCTACATTTGAATGATATAGCAGGCCACTTTAAAGGATATGGCTGGCCATTTTAAAATGATGTGGCTGGCCATTTTAAAATGATGTGGCTGGCTACTTTAAAAATATGTGGCAGGCCACAGTAAATGATGTGGCGAGCTACATTTGAATGATATAGCAGGCCACGTTAATGATGTGTCAGGTCACAATAAAATGATGTGGCGGGACAAATTAAATGATGTGGCGAGCTAGATCTAAAAGAAACGGCAGGGCACTTTAAAATACTGTGGCAGGCCAAAATACAAAATCCATTGGCTGGCCACATAAAAATGTGGTAGGCCACTTTAATGAAGTGGCAAGCTACATTTGAATGATATGGCATGGCACTTTAAAATGATGTGACAGGCCACATAAAATGTGGTGGCTGGCCACCTAAAACAATTTGGTGCGCCACGTTAAATGTGGTGGCGAGCTACATTTGAATGATATAGCAGGAAATTTTTAAATTATGTGGCTGGCTATTTTAAAATGATGTGGCTGGCTACTTTAAAAATATGTGGCAGGCCACAATAAATGATGTGGCGAGCTATATTTGAATGATATAGCAGGCCACATTAATGATGTGTCAGGTCACAATAAAATAAGGTGGTGGGACAAATGAAATGATGTGGCGATCTACATTTGAATGATATAGCTAGCCAGATATAAAATTACGTGGCAGGTCACGATACAAAAATTTGGCTGGCCACATTTGAAAATCTGGCAGGTGGGCCATGTTAGATGACGTGGCAAGCTAGATCGAAAAGAAACGGCAGGGCACTTCAAAATAATGTGGCAGGCCACAATATAAAAACCAGTGGCTGGCCACATAAAAATGTGGTAGGCCACAGTAATGAAGTGGCAAGCTACATTTGAATGATATGGCAGGGCACATAAAAATGTGGCGGGCCACATTAAATGTGGCGAGCTACATTTGAATGATATTGCAGGCGATTTAAAAAATAGGGCAGGCGGGCCACATTAGATGATGTGGCGAACTAGATTTAAAAGTTGTGGCAGGCCACTTTAAAATGTCGTGGCGGAGCACAATAAAATCACGTGGCTGGCCATGTAAAAAAAAAATGGTGAATCACGTTAAATGATGTGGCGAGCTACATTTGAATGATATAGCAGGCCACATTAAAATGAGGTGGCAGGCCACAAAATGTGGTGGGTCATTTTGAATGATGTGGCAAGCTACATTTGAATGATATGGCAGAGCACTTTAAAATTATGTGGCAGGCCACAATTAAATTTGGTGGCTGGCAACAATAAAATTTGGTGGGCCAAATTAAATGATGTGGCGAGCTACATTTGAATGATATAGCAGAGAACTTTAAAATGTTGTGGCAGGCTACAATAAAAATGTGGTTTGGCCACATTAAACTGATGTGGCTGGCCTCAAAAATGAAGTGGCAAGCTTTATTTGAATAATGTGGTATGGCACTTTAAAAGGATGTAGCGGGCCACAATTAAATAATGTGATCGGCCACATTCAAATTGTTTTTGTGGCGAGCTACATTATTTTCATGAATTTAATGGTGGGCCGCAATAAAATGTGGTGGTGGGCAAGACGTGGTGTGAATCCATATTTCTACATGTTCCCTATCAGGCCCCTTAAATCTGATCCATGACTATTATTAGGATTATTGTGGCCTGTCACTCATACAGTGAATGAAACATCAGTGACATCATTATGAGCTGAACGGGTCGATTTATGAGGATGACTGAGTCATAGCATGCTTCTTTATGACCCACATCCTGGTATCTTCATGCTTCTTTAGGACTTACATCCTGGTATCTTCATGCTTCTTTAGGACTTACATCCTGGTATCGTCATGCCCCTTTAGGACTTACATCCTGGTATCTTCATGCTTCTTTAGGACTTACATCCTGGTATCTTCATGCTTCTTTAGGACGTACATCCTGGTATCTTCATGCTTCTTTAGGACTTACATCCTGGTATCTTCATGCTTCTTTAGGACTTATATCCTGGTATCTTCATGCTTCTTTAGGACGTACATCCTGGTATCTTCATGCTTCTTTAGGACTTAAATCCTGGTATTTTCATGCTTCTTTAGACTTAAATCCTGGTATCTTCACGATTCTTTAGGACTTACATCCTGGTATCGTCATGCCCCTTTAGGACTTCCATCCTGGTATCTTCACGCTTCTTTAGGACTTACATCCTGGTATCTTCATGCTTCTTTAGGACTTGCATCCTGGTATCTCCATGCTTCTTTAGGACTTACATCCTGGTATCTTCACGCTTCTTTAGGACTTGCATCCTGGTATCTCCATGCTTCTTTAGGACTTACATCCTGGTATCTTCATGCTTCTTTAGGACTTACATCCTGGTATCTCCATGCTTCTTTATAACTTACATCCTGGTATCTCCATGCTTCTTTAGGACTTACATCCTGGTATCTTCATGCTTCTTTAGGACGTACATCCTGGTATCTTCATGCTTCTTTAAGACTTGCATCCTGGTATCGTCATGCCCCTTTAGGACTTCCATCCTGGTATCTTCACGCTTCTTTAGGACTTGCATCCTGGTATATCCATGCTTCTTTAGGACTTACATCCTGGTATCTTCATGCTTCTTTAGGACTTACATCCTGGTATCTCCATGCTTCTTTAGGACTTACATCCTGGTATCTCCATGCTTCTTTAGGACTTACATCCTGGTATCTTCATGCTTCTTTAGGACGTACATCCTGGTATCTTCATGCTTCTTTAAGACTTGCATCCTGGTATCTTCATGCTTCTTTAAGACTTACATCCTGGTATTTTCATGCTTCTTTAAGACTTACATCCTGGTATCTTCATGCTTCTTTAGGACTTACATCCTGGTATCTTCATGCTTCTTTAGGACTTACATCCTGGTATCTTCATGCTTCTTTAGGACGTACATCCTGGTGTCTTCATGCTTCTTTAGGACTTACATCCTGGTATCGTCATGCCCCTTTAAGACTTACATCCTGGTATCTTCATGCTTCTTTAGGACTTGCATCCTGGTATCTTCATGCTTCTTTAGGACTTGCATCCTGGTATCTTCATGCTTCTTTAGGACTTGCATCCTGGTATCTTCATGCTTCTTTAGGACTTGCATCCTGGTATCTTCATGCTTCTTTAGGACTTACATACTGGTATCTTCATGCTTCTTTAGGACTTTCAGCAGACATTGCATGAAAGGGGCTTCTCCCTTCATGTTTTTTTAGCAGCCGTTATGCCGCACTTCCCTCATCCTAAATGGTAATCTGGTAAGCGACTTGAGACAGAGCAGGATTTAGATTAGTCAGTGTTGCGCTGGGTCAACATGAAGGCATGCAAGGACCAAGATGAAGGCTTGAAGGGTCCGAGCCAACCTCGTGTTGCTCCTTTTTCCCCCCAGAGAAATCATCGGTGGAAAAAGAATATTCAGACGCTGGTTTAATGAAAAGGAATGTAATATGTTTTCATCTATTTTGTAATAACTGCTGGCCCACATATGACATCATCCCTGCTGCATGAAGACAAAGAAATAGTCTGATGGCTAAACATCAACAACACGTTGGTATAGACTGGAAGTAAAACGTGTTGATAGACTCCTAAAAAGTTTTATTATTCCAGTAATTTTCATTTTTTAATATTTTATATATTCATTATTTGTATAATCGTAATTAATTCATTTTTGATGGTGCTGTTTATGCACCTGGTGCCGCATTTAGTGAGAGATGCTGGAGAAATAAAATGTATTTATTCAAGTGAACATATTAAATATTATAGAAAATATTGAATATTGTTTTTTTCCCTTTGATTATTTTATTGAAGACTTGGAGCCCAAATACAGATTTTGGTGACTTTTTTATTCATTTTTTCACATTTTGAGAGATTTTTTCTCCATCAGTTGCAAGATAAAATGATTGACGTGGTTCAAAAATACTTCACATTTTTTAAATAATTAACTTTGTGTCACTGAAGACTTTTCTTTTGAACAAATCTTTTCATTTGACATTTTAAACCTTTTTGTTTCACCATAAAAATTGTTTTTATTTTTCCTTTTTACCAAGGTTGTCAGGACTAGGACTATGACTTGGATTGTTTCTCCGACGCAAAGGAAAATTGGCACGAGCCAGACGTGAATTTTCGAAACAGTATAACTAACAAATGGCGTGCATAATGGCGGAGAACAAACTTGACTACCGACAACAAAAACTACAACCAAGGCATGAAACGCAAAACTCAATAACTGTGACCTAAAAAAACAAAAACTTACGTGGCATGGACAGAATGATAATCCGGCAACGGCATGGCATGAAGGCAGTTGAGGAATATGAAAAATCGCCAAGCTGACTTCCTGGCAACTTCTGGTTTAAATAATAGACATGATAATTACAAACAAGTGTGATACATGAGGACAGGGGCGTGACATGAGGGCAAGGTGAAAACTAATGAGTTGCTATGGAAATAAGAAAAGCAAGAAAGTGCAGGAACAAGAACTGAATGTCCAAAAAACAAAACCAAACATGACCAAAACAAAACATGAACCCATAGACGTGACAAAAGTGAGATTTCTAAATCATTTTTGGAACCTGTCGCCCTTTGAGATAAAAAAAAGGGCTCTATCAATGAAACGTGTTTATTATTTTTTTAAATCTATTAATAAAATAAGTCTCACTAAAATAAATAAACTTTTCAAAGATATTGTAATTTATTGGTATACCTGTATTATAACAGAAATAAAACTATATGAATATCTTTCTGATACATTCATTGTTATTTCAATTTTCAAGTATTATTTATTAAAACTTATTATTTATTTTTTAACCTATTATTATTATACTTTTTTACTTTTTAAATTGAGCCACTGAAATAAGTGAAGATATTCCTTCTGTATTACAATACAAATAACATCTACTCATATCTTTATGATATATTTATATATATGTTTTTAAAAATTTCCAAGTATTTCAATATTTGATATGTTATCATAAGTAAATTGTACAATTTATTTAATCTATTATTGATACAAATTTGTCTTTAAAAAACATTTGAGCCACAGAAATAATTGAACCTTTGAAATACATTATAATTGATAAAAATACTTGTAATACAATATAAAACAAAACTATACTAATATATTTCTTGTTATTTTTATTTACAAGTATTTCAATATTAAAAAAAAAAGATAATTTCATTATTACAAAGTATTATTATTTTTAAATCTATTATTATTGTATATTTTAGTTTGAGACATTTGTGATTGAAGACTATATAAATAAATTGATTTTAAATGACGCCATACAATAATAACTGAAATAGACGTTCTAATGTATTAATATACCTGTTTTACAATATAAATAACATACTGTAAACATACTGTATTGTATTATTTACTGTATGAGACCATTGTGTGAGCAAATATCAATTGAAAGAGATTAAATTACAACTGATATTTGCTCAGGCATTGGTCCCATACAGTAACTATTACAATTGATATTTTCTCACACATTCGTCTAATACAGTAAATATTACAATTGATATTTTCTCACACATTGGTCCCATACAGTAAATATTACAATTGATATTTTCTCACATGTTGGTGTAATACAGTAAATAATACAATTGTTATTTGCTCACATATTGGTCTCATACAGTAAATATTATAATTCATATTTTCTCACACGTTAGTCTAATACAGTAAATAATACAATTGATATTTGCTCACACATTGGTCTAATACAGTAAATAATACAATTGATATTTGCTCATAAATTGGTCTAATACATTAAATATTGTAATTGATATTTTCTCACATATTGGTCCCATACAGTAAATATTACAATTGATATTTGCTGACACATTGGTCTCATACAGTAAATATTACAATTGATATTTTCTCACACATTTGTCTGATACAGCAAATAAAACAATTGATATTTGCTCACACGTTGGTCCCATACAGTAACTGTTACAATTGATATTTGCTCACACATTGGTCTCATACAGTAAATATTACAATTGATATTTGCTCGCACATTGGTCTAATACAGTAAATATTAAAATGTATATTTTGTGACACGTTGGTCTCATACAGTGAATATTACAATTGATATTGGGTCAGACATTGGTCTCATACAGTAACTGTTACAATTGATATTTTCTCACACATTGGTCTAATACAGTATATATTGCAATTGACATTTTCTCACACATTTGTCTAATACTGTAAATATTACAATTGATATTTTCTCACATGTTGGTCTCATACAGTAAATATTACAATTGATATTTGCTCACATTGGTCTCATACAGTAACTATTACAATTGATATTTTCCCACATATTTTTCTAATACAGTAAATATTACAATTGATATTTGCTCAGACATTGGTCCCATACAGTAACTATTACAATTGATATTTTCTCACACATTGGTCTAATACAGTAAATATTACAATTGATATTTGCTGACACATTGGTCTGATACAGTGAATATTACAATTGATATTTGCTGACACATTGGTCTAATACAGTAAATATTACAATTGATATTGGCTCAGACATTGGTCTCATACAGTAACTGTTACAATTGACATTTTCTCACACATTTGTCTAATACTGTAAATATTACAATTGATATTTTCTCACATGTTGGTCTCATACAGTAAATATTACAATTGATATTTGCTGACACATTGGTCTCATACAGTAAATATTACAATTGATATTTTCTCACACATTTGTCTGATACAGCAAATAAAACAATTGATATTTGCTCACACGTTGGTCCCATACAGTAACTGTTACAATTGATATTTGCTCACACATTGGTCTCATACAGTAAATATTACAATTGATATTTGCTCGCACATTGGTCTAATACAGTAAATATTAAAATGTATATTTTGTGACACGTTGGTCTCATACAGTAAATTTTACAATTGATATTTGCTCACATTGGCCTCATACAGTAACTATTACAATTGATATTTTCCCACATATTTTTCTAATACAGTAAATATTGCAATTGATATTTGCTCACACATTGGTCTGATAGAGTAAATATTATAATTCATATTTTCTCACACATTGGTCTCATACAGTAAATACTACAATTGATATTTGCTCACATTGGTCTCATACAGTAAATATTACAATTGATATTTGCTCACACATTGGTCTAATACAGTAAATATTACAATTGATATTTTCTCACACATTGGTCTGATAGAGTAAATATTATAATTCATATTTTCTCACACATTGGTCTCATACAGTAAATACTACAATTGATATTTGCTCACATTGGTCTCATACAGTAAATATTACAATTGATATTTGCTCACACATTGGTCTAATACAGTAAATATTACAATTGATATTTTCTCACACATTGGTCCCATACAGTAAATATTACAATTGATATTTTCTCACATGTTGGTGTAATACAGTAAATAATACAATTGATATTTGCTCACACATTGGTCTAATACTGTAAATATTACAATTGATATTTTCTCACACATTCGTCTAATACAGTAAATATTACAATTGATATTTGCCCACACATTGGTCTAATACAGTAAATATTACAATTGATATTGGCTCAGACATTGGTCCCATACAGTAACTGTTACAATTGATATTTTCTCACACATTGGTCTAATACAGTAAATATTACTATTGATATTTTCTTACACATTGGTCTCATACAGTAAATACTACAATTGATATTTGCTCAGAAATTGGTCTAATACAGTAAATATTACAATTGATATTTTCTCAAACATTGGTCTAATACAGTAAATAATATAATTTATATTTGCTCACACATTTATCTCATACAGTAAATATTACAATTAATATTTGCTGACACATTGGTCTCATACAGTAAATAATACAATTGATATTTGCTCACACATTGGTCCCATACAGTAAATTTTACAATTGATATTTGCTCACACATTGGTCTCATACATTAAATGATACAATTGATATTTGCTGACACATTGGTCTCATACAGTAAATATTACAATTGATATTTGCTCACACATTGGTCTAATACAGTAAATATTACAATTGATATTTGCTCACACATTGGTCTCATACAGTAAATATTACAATTGATATTTTCTCACATCTTGGTCTAATACGGTAACTAATACAATTGATATTTGCTCACACATTGGTCCCATACAGTAAATTTTACAATTGATATTTGCTCATGAATTTATCTTATACAGTAAATATTACAATTGATATTTTCTTACATTTTGGTCTAATACAGTAAATATTACAATTGATATTTGCTCACACATTAGTCCCATACAGTAAATATTACAATTGATATTTGCTGACACATTGGTCTCATACAGTAAATATTACAATTGATATTTGCTCACACATTAGTCCCATACAGTAAATATTACAATTGATATTTGCCCACACATTGGTCTAATACAGTAAATATTAAAATTGATATTGGCTCAGACATTGGTCCCATACAGTAACTGTTACAATTGATATTTTCTCACACATTGGTCTAATACAGTAAATATTACTATTGATATTTTCTTACACATTGGTCTCATACAGTAAATACTACAATTGATATTTTCTCAAACATTGGTCTAATACAGTAAATAATATAATTGATATTTGCTCACACATTGGTCTCATACAGTAAATATTACAATTGATATTTGCTGACACATTGGTCTCATACAGTAAATATTACAATTGATATTTTCTCAAACATTGGTCTAATACAGTAAATAATATAATTGATATTTGCTCACACATTGGTCTCATACAGTAAATATTACAATTGATATTTGCTGACACATTGGTCTCATACAGTAAATATTACAATTGATATTTGCTCACACATTAGTCCCATACAGTAAATATTACAATTGATATTTGCCCACACATTGGTCTAACACAGTAAATATTAAAATTGATATTGGCTCAGACATTGGTCCCATACAGTAACTGTTACAATTGATATTTTCTCACACATTGGTCTAATACAGTAAATAATATAATTGATATTTGCTCACACATTGGTCTCATACAGTAAATATTACAATTGATATTTGCTGACACATTGGTCTCATACAGTAAATATTACAATTGATATTTGCTCACACATTAGTCCCATACAGTAAATATTACAATTGATATTTGCCCACACATTGGTCTAACACAGTAAATATTAAAATTGATATTGGCTCAGACATTGGTCCCATACAGTAACTGTTACAATTGATATTTTCTCACACATTGGTCTAATACAGTAAATATTACTATTGATATTTTCTTACACATTGGTCTCATACAGTAAATACTACAATTGATATTTGCTCAGACATTGGTCTCATACAGTAAATATTACAATTGATATTTTCTCAAACATTGGTCTAATACAGTAAATAATATAATTGATATTTGCTCACACATTGGTCTCATACAGTAAATATTACAATTGATATTTGCTGACACATTGGTCTCATACAGTAAATATTACAATTGATATTTGCTCACACATTAGTCCCATACAGTAAATATTACAATTGATATTTGCCCACACATTGGTCTAACACAGTAAATATTAAAATTGATATTGGCTCAGACATTGGTCCCATACAGTAACTGTTACAATTGATATTTTCTCACACATTGGTCTAATACAGTAAATATTACTATTGATATTTTCTTACACATTGGTCTCATACAGTAAATACTACAATTGATATTTGCTCAGACATTGGTCTCATACAGTAAATATTACAATTGATATTTTCTCAAACATTGGTCTAATACAGTAAATAATATAATTGATATTTGCTCACACATTGGTCTCATACAGTAAATATTACAATTGATATTTGCTGACACATTGGTCTCATACAGTAAATAATACATTTGATATTTGCTCACACATTGGTCCCATACAGTAAATTTTACAATTGATATTTGCTCACACATTGGTCCCATACAGTAAATTTTACAATTGATATTTGCTCATGCATTTATCTTATATAGTAAATATTACAATTGATATTTTCTTACATTTTGGTCTAATACAGTAAATAATACAATTGATATTTGCTCACACATTGGTCTCATACATTAAATATTACAATTGATATTTGCTGACACATTGGTCTAATACAGTAAATATTACAATTGATATTTGCTCACAGATTGGTTTCATACAGCAAAAAGTCGGTTGACTTCTCGCACCTGTCATTCTCTTAGTGGCCATTAGATGTCAGCAAAGACGCGTTGAAGAGCCTGTGGTCGCCAGCATGCATTTAGGTGCTGTGGACCTGGAGATGGTGCAGTTGGCGGTGGTGCATGTTGGAGATGGTGCAGTTAGAGGTGGTGCATGTTGGAGATGGTGCAGTTAGAGGTGGTGCATGTTGGAGATGGTGCATGTTGGAGATGGTGCATGTTGGAAATGGTGCAGGATGGAGATGGTGCTGTTGGAGATGGTGCAGTTGGAGATGGTGCAAGTTGGAGATGGTGCAGTTGGAGATGGTGCATGTTTGAGATGGTGCGTATTGGAGATGGGGCATGTTGGAGATGGGGCAGTTTGAGATGGGGCAGTTTGAGATGGTGCAGTTGGAGATTGTGCATGTTGGAGATGGTGCAGTTGGAGATGGTGCAGTCGGAGATGATGCATGTTGGAAATGGTGGATGACGGAGATGGTGCATGTTGGAGATGGTGCATGTTGGAAATCGTGCATGATGGAGATGGTGCATGTTGGAGATGGTGCATGTTGGAGATGGTGCAGTTGGAGATGGTGCAGTCGGAGATGGTGCATGTTGGAGATGGTGCAGTTGGAGATGGTGCATGTTGGAGATGGTGCAGTCGGAGATGGTGCATGTTGGAGATGGTGCATGTTGGAGATGATGCATGTTGGAAATGGTGGATGACGGAGATGGTGCATGTTGGAGATGGTGCATGTTGGAAATGGTGCATGATGGAGATGGTGCAGTTGGAGATGGTGCAGTCGGAGATGATGCATGTTGGAAATGGTGCAGGATGGAGATGGTGCAGTTGGAGATGGTGCATGTTGGAGATGGGGCATGTTGGAGATGGGGCAGTTTGAGATGGTGCAGTTGGAGATGCTGCATGTTGGAGATGGTGCAGTTGGAGATGGTGCATGTTGGAGATGGTGCATGTTGAAGATGGTGCAGTTGGAGATGGTGTATTTTTGAGATGGTGCAGTTGGAGATGGTGTATGTTGGAGATGGTGCAGTCGGAGATGGTGCATGTTGGAGATGGTGCATGTTGGAGATGATGCATGTTGGAAATGGTGGATGACGGAGATGGTGCATGTTGGAGATGGTGCATGCTGGAGATGGTGCAGTTGGAGATGGTGCAGTCGGAGATGGTGCAAGTTGGAGATGGTGCAGTCGGAGATGATGCATGTTGGAAATGGTGGATGACGGAGATGGTGCATGTTGGAGATGGTGCATGTTGGAAATGGTGCAGGATGGAGATGGTGCATGTTGGAGATGGTGCAGTTGGAGATGGTGCAGTCGGAGATGGTGCAAGTTGGAGATGGTGCAGTTGGAGATGGTGCAGTTGGAGATGGTGCATGTTGGAGATGGGGCATGTTGGAGATGGGGCATGTTGGAGATGGGGCAGTTTGAGATGGTGCAGTTGGAGATGGTGCATGTTGGAGATGGTGCAGTTGGAGATGGTGCAGTCGGAGATGTTGCATGTTGGAGATGGTGCAAGTTGAAGATGGTGCAGTTGGAGATGGTCTATTTTTGAGATGGTGCAGTTGGAGATGGTGTATGTTGGAGATGGTGCATGTTGGAGATGGTGCAGTTGGAGATGGTGCATGTTGGAGATGGTGCAGTTGGAGATGGTGCATGTTGGAGGTGGTGCAGTCGGAGATGGTGCATGTTGAAGATGGTGCAGTTGGAGATGGTGCATGTTGGAGATGGTGTATTTTTGAGATGGTGCAGTTGGAGATGGTGCAGTTGGAGATGGTGCATGTTGGAGATGGTGCATATTGGAGATGGTGCATGTTGGAGATGGTGCATGTTGGAGATGGTGTATGTTGGAGATGGTGCATGTTGGAGATGGTGCAGTTGGAGATGGTGTATGTTGGAGATGGTGCATGTTGGAGATGGTGCAGTTGGAGATGGTGCATGTTGGAGATGGTGCAGTTGGAGATGGTGCATGTTGGAGGTGGTGCAGTCGGAGATGGTGCATGTTGAAGATGGTGCAGTTGGAGATGGTGCATGTTGGAGATGGTGTATTTTTGAGATGGTGCAGTTGGAGATGGTGCAGTTGGAGATGGTGCATGTTGGAGATGGTGCATATTGGAGATGGTGCATGTTGGAGATGGTGCATGTTGGAGATGGTGTATGTTGGAGATGCTGCATGTTGGAGATGGTGCAGTCGGAGATGGTGCATGTTGGAGATGGTGCATGTTGGAGATGATGCATGTTGGAAATGGTGGATGACGGAGATGGTGCATGTTGGAGATGGTGCATGTTGGAAATGGTGCATGATGGAGATGGTGCAGTTGGAGATGGTGCAGTCGGAGATGATGCATGTTGGAAATGGTGCAGGATGGAGATGGTGCAGTTGGAGATGGTGCATGTTGGAGATGGGGCATGTTGGAGATGGGGCAGTTTGAGATGGTGCAGTTGGAGATGCTGCATGTTGGAGATGGTGCAGTTGGAGATGGTGCATGTTGGAGATGGTGCATGTTGAAGATGGTGCAGTTGGAGATGGTGTATTTTTGAGATGGTGCAGTTGGAGATGGTGTATGTTGGAGATGGTGCAGTCGGAGATGGTGCATGTTGGAGATGGTGCATGTTGGAGATGATGCATGTTGGAAATGGTGGATGACGGAGATGGTGCATGTTGGAGATGGTGCATGCTGGAGATGGTGCAGTTGGAGATGGTGCAGTCGGAGATGGTGCAAGTTGGAGATGGTGCAGTCGGAGATGATGCATGTTGGAAATGGTGGATGACGGAGATGGTGCATGTTGGAGATGGTGCATGTTGGAAATGGTGCAGGATGGAGATGGTGCATGTTGGAGATGGTGCAGTTGGAGATGGTGCAGTCGGAGATGGTGCAAGTTGGAGATGGTGCAGTTGGAGATGGTGCAGTTGGAGATGGTGCATGTTGGAGATGGGGCATGTTGGAGATGGGGCATGTTGGAGATGGGGCAGTTTGAGATGGTGCAGTTGGAGATGGTGCATGTTGGAGATGGTGCAGTTGGAGATGGTGCAGTCGGAGATGTTGCATGTTGGAGATGGTGCAAGTTGAAGATGGTGCAGTTGGAGATGGTCTATTTTTGAGATGGTGCAGTTGGAGATGGTGTATGTTGGAGATGGTGCATGTTGGAGATGGTGCAGTTGGAGATGGTGCATGTTGGAGATGGTGCAGTTGGAGATGGTGCATGTTGGAGGTGGTGCAGTCGGAGATGGTGCATGTTGAAGATGGTGCAGTTGGAGATGGTGCATGTTGGAGATGGTGTATTTTTGAGATGGTGCAGTTGGAGATGGTGCAGTTGGAGATGGTGCATGTTGGAGATGGTGCATATTGGAGATGGTGCATGTTGGAGATGGTGCATGTTGGAGATGGTGTATGTTGGAGATGGTGCATGTTGGAGATGGTGCAGTTGGAGATGGTGGAGTTGGAGATGGTGCAGTTGGAGATGGTGCAGTCGGAGATGGTGCAGTCGGAGATGGCGCATGTTGAAGATGGTGCATGTTGGAGATGGTGCAGTCGGAGATGGTGCAGTTGGAGATGGTGCATGCTGGAGATGGTGCATGTTGGAGATGGTGCATGTTGGAGATGGTGCATGCTGGAGATGGTGCAGTTGGAGATGGTGCAGTCGGAGATGTTGCATGTTGGAGATGGTGCAAGTTGAAGATGGTGCAGTTGGAGATGGTCTATTTTTGAGATGGTGCAGTTGGAGATGGTGTATGTTGGAGATGGTGCATGTTGGAGATGGTGCAGTCGGAGATGGTGCATGTTGGAGATGGTGCAGTTGGAGATGGTGCATGTTGGAGGTGGTGCAGTCGGAGATGGTGCATGTTGAAGATGGTGCAGTTGGTGATGGTGCATGTTGGAGATGGTGTATTTTTGAGATGGTGCAGTTGGAGATGGTGCATGTTGGAGATGGTGCATGTTGGAGATGGTGCATGTTGGAGATGGTGCATGTTGGAGATGGTGCATGTTGGAGATGGTGCATGTTGGAGATGGTGGAGTTGGATATGGTGCAGTTGGAGATGGTGCAGTCGGAGATGGTGCAGTCGGAGATGGCGCATGTTGAAGATGGTGCATGTTGGAGATGGTGCAGTCGGAGATGGTGCAGTTGGAGATGGTGCGTGTTGGAGATGGTGCATGTTGGAGATGGTGCATGTTGGAGATGGTGCAGTCGGAGATGGTGCAGTTGGAGGTGGTACAGTTGGAGACGGTACAGATGGCAGCCTGAACGCAACACTTCTCCAGACATTTCACTGTTCGCAGACTGCTATCAAAGTCAAGTGAAACTGGAGCGTGTGCCATCAACTTGAAACACTTTCTCACACTTCCAACAGAATTGTATTGTGAGTGAAGTTGTCCGTTTTTTTTTTTTCCCTGCGTGTGTTTTTTTTTTTTTTTTTTTACTTGGTCAGCATTCAAGCACAGATGTCCTCCCTCTCTCTCTCTCTCTGTGTGTGTGTGTGTGTGTGTGTTAAATACTAACTCACATCCTCTTAAAAAACACATTTCAGCTGTGGATTTTCATGGCTAAAATGCTCACAATTAAAGAGTTTTTAATCCAGACACATTTATTTATTCCGCCGTTTTTAAATCATGGATTGACAAATGAAACACTGGAAGGGAAACCAATGTCCGAGATTAGTAGTCACCCAGCATTTGGCCAGATAGCAGCCACATTCATTCCAAATAGATTAAAACACTCTTTTCAAATCAGGCTTTTTTTTGACTTCCTATGCTTGTGATGCTAACATAAAATCACAACATGATTTACCATGAATTGATGAAGGTGGACAAACTTATTGGGGTGTTACCATTTAGTGGTCAATTGTACGGAATATGTACTTGTGGAGAGGTGGAGCTGACAGGCCGACGTAGCGTAGCTGCCCAAGATGGCGACAAGGAGGCGGAGAATACGAGCGAGCGGCGAGGCGGGGGCGACGCAGCAAGCGAGATCAGGTCCGTGGATCGCACACCGGGTAACAATTAATGTATCTCCTAAAGATGTGTAAAAGGGGAGGAGGAGGACAGGACGAGGCAGAAGGAGTGGATGAAGAGCGGAAACGTGTCACAATTATTTGTTGACGAACCCCAAGATGCAGAGAAGGAGGCAGGAATTTGGTAAGTAAACATGGTTTAATAAAGATACTAAGACAAAACCAAAAGGGTACAGAAAAAAAGCACACACATGGGCGGATATAACAAACTAAGGGCTATGAACAAACTAATCGGAAGCAGGGAACAAAAAACAGTAAGCTACAAAACAACTACCAAATATAGCTTACCGCTACGCTGCATTCACACGACCAGTAGGAATGACAAGTAGAAAATGACATTGACATGACAATAATTCAGCCCTGACTGGAGGAGAAAACAGGTCTTAAATAGTGGCTGGCTGATTGATCCCAGGTGTGGCCAGGTGCCAATCAGCCACAAGCTGAGGGGTTACACAGCGCTCAGGGAGACAAACAGGAAACAGAACCAAAATAAGAGTGCTGACAGGAACTAAAGACAAACGCAGAGGGAAAACTAAGACATGGATCTAAACTGTCAGGGACAAGCCTGACAAAACGAAAGAGAGCGAGACGGCGACGACGAAGACGCGGCCGACTGAGGAGCGACACGGAGGAGCGAGGAGTGGGAGCGACGACGGCGCAAAAGACTTTCTTTATTTGAAAAACTAAACACGAGTCAAACCTGAACAAGCATGTCCTTCCTGGGTGGTCCATGGAACCCATAAGGCAGTGAGGTACAGTCACAGTACTGTACTGTGCAATCTACTAATAAAAGTTTCAATCAATCAATCAATAAATGATGCATCACAATTTGACAACATGATGCATCACATCACCACAGTTCCTCCTAACAGCGAATGAATTCATTAATTCATAGCTAAATGAGCAAGTGAATACTTATTCAATTCACAAACAACACTAAATACAGTTCTCATAAATAAATAGACACTCTCTTTTAAAATGTTATTTTCTATTGTGTTAATTACTTATAGTACTCTCAATGTGTTTAAAATCAAATGTGAATGTATTCTAAAATGCTGGACTATTTTTTTTTTAGATGGCGTTCGTTTCTGCTATTTGTGGAACCTCGGTGCCGTGCCAGCTTTTCTTCTTGTCAACAGTGCTGTGTGAGCGTGTGGGGTGGGGATTGAACCTGAACCCGATTCAATTCAGAATGGATTTCCTTTCTTGCAAAGTATTATTCGTTCCAAGAAAATAGGATGAGACTTTTTCAAAACAGGCTGCAGGTGAAGAAAAGCGCCTGGAGATGGCCTAAAAACCCATATAAATATATATGGATGTAAACAAGTTGAAAAACTTATTGGGGTGTTACCAATTAGTGGTCAATTGTAGGGAAATGTACTGTACTGTGCAATCTACTAATAAAAGTTTCAATCAATCAATCAAGTGTGTGTGTATTAATAGATATTAATTGAAATGTCAAAATTTGTAATTACATTTTTTTTTCTTAGAATTATTAATACACATACAGTATATACATACATATATATGTATGTAAATATATATATATACACATATATATATACACATATATATGCATATGTAAATATATATATATATATACATATACACACACATATATATATATATATATATATATATATATATATATATATATATATATATATATATGTATTTATATATATACATTTTTTATTTATTGAAATGTAAAAAATGGTAATTTTGTTTAAAATGTATTCTTAGAATTATTAACATATATATCCTTCCGCCCGATTGTAGCTGAGATAGGCGCCAGCGCCCCTCGCGACCCCAAAAGGGAATAAGCGGTAGAAAAAGGATGGATGGATATATAAATATATATATATGTATTTATATATATATATACATTTTTTATTTATTGAAATGTAAAATGTTTTAATTTTGTTTAAAATGTATTCTTAGAATTATTAATACATATATATACATATACATATGTATGTAAATATATATGTATATGTATTTATATACATACATTTTTTATTAATTGAAATGTCAAAATTATAAAAACAAATTCAATTTTTTTTTAAATTAGTCATATAATTATTAATACATATACATATATACATATATATGTATATATATATATATATATATATATATATATATATATTTATATACGTATATATGTGTATTTATATATATAACATTTTTAATAATTAAAATGCCAACATTTTTTATTTAAATTTTTTTTAAAATGTATTCTTAGAATCATCAAAACATACATATATACATATATGTATACATATATATATATATATATATATATACATTTATATATATATATATACATAGATAAATATATATATATATAATATATATATATATATATTATATAAATATATAGATATATAATATATATATATATATAAATATATATAAATATATATATAAATATATATATATATATATATATATATATATGTATATATATATATATATATATATATATATGTGTGTGTGTGTGTGTATATTTATATATATACATTTCAATTAATTAAAGCGTCAAAATGATAAATCAATGGGGAATGAGGATGAATAACAATTGTGATTTGGATGTAAATTGATGTTTTTTCTGTCTCTTTTTTTGCAACTTCCCAGTGAAAGAAAATTCAATTTGTCTCACTAGAACGTTGTCGTCTCACTGTCATGACGAGGGTTTGGAGGAGTTCGGGGTGTTTGTTCTCCTAGGATGCAAACGGACTATTCTGGACAGGACTTGAAGGTAGGAACATTATTATTAATTAAGTAATCCTTCACATCACAAAAGACAGGAACTAAAATGAAAGAAAAGCGTGCCGTTTGCATGAGTGGCACCGCTAAAGAACAAAACATTTTACGTAGGGAACATAAACGCTAACACTTAGCATGAACTATGGACAAAGAACAAACAGAACTTACTGTGGCATGACACAATTAACATAAGTATGGCATAGCAAAACATGAAACTGTGCCATGAAACCAGAAATTACAGTGGGAAAACTGCCTGGCAAAGGTGGGCTTCGATCATGTCTCTTGAGTGGAAACACAGGTGCGTGTTCCAAACACCAGAGGCAGGTGACAATCATAAGTCGCCATGGTAACTAAAACAAACAAGGGTGAACAAAAACAGGAACTAATAGGAGTCCAAAACTAACAGAACATAACAAAAATATGATCCGGACCATGGATCATGACACGCAAACGAGAAGTGAGGTGTCTCACTAGAACGTTGACGTCTCACACATGTAGTGAGGTGTCTCACTAGAACGTTGACGTCTAACACATGTAGTGAGGTGTCTCACTAGAACGTTGACGTCTCAGACATGAAGTGAGGTGTCTCAGGAGAACGTTGACGTCTCACACGAGAAGTTAGGTATATCACTAGAACGTTGACGTGTCTCACTACAACGTTGACTTCTCACACGTGAAGTGAGGTGTCTCACTAGAACGTTGACGTTTCACACATGTAGTGAGGTGTCTCATTAGAACGTTGACGTTTCACACATGTAGTGAGGTGTTTCACTAGAAGGTTGACCTCTCACAGGTGAAGTGAGGTGTCTCACTCAAACGTTGTCTCACACGAGAAGTGACGTCTCACTAAAACGTTGACGTCTCACACGAGAAGTGAGGTGACTCACTAGAACGTTGACATCTCACACGTGAAATGAGTTGTCTCACTAGAACGTTGGCGTCTCACACCTGTAGTGAGGTGTCTCACTAGAACGTTGACGTCTCACACGAGAAGTTAGGTGTCTCACTAGAACGTTGGCGTCTCACACCTGTAGTGAGGTGTCTCACTAGAACGTTGACATCTTACACGAGAAGTTAGGTATCTCACTAGAACGTTGACGTGTCTCACTACAACTTTGACCTCTCACACGTGAAGTGAGGTGTCTCACTAGAACGTTGACGTTTCACACTAGTGGTGAGGTGTTTCACTAGAAGGTTGACCTCTCACACGAGAAGTTAGGTGTCTCACTAGAACGTTGACGTGTCTCACTAGAACGTTGACATCTCACACATGAAGTGAAGTGTCTCACTCAAACGATGTCTCACACGAGAAGTGACGTCTCACTAGAACGTTGACGTCTCACACGAGAAGTGAGGTGTCTCACTAGAACGTTGACGTCTCACACGAGAAGTGAGGTGACTCACTAGAACGTTGACATCTCACACGTGAAGTGAGTTGTCTCACTAGAACGTTGGCGTCTCACACCTGTAGTGAGGTGTCTCACTAGAACGTTGACGTCTCACACGAGAAGTTAGGTGTCTCACTAGAACGTTGGCGTCTAACACCTGTAGTGAGGTGTCTCACTAGAACGTTGACGTCTTACACGAGAAGTTACGTGTCTCTCTAGAACGTTGACGTGTCCCACTACAACTTTGACCTCTCACACGTGAAGTGAGGTGTCTCACTAGAATGTTGAAGTCTCACATGTGTAGTGAGGTGTCTCACTAGAACGTTGACGTTTCACACATGTAGTGAGGTGTTTCACTAGAAGGTTGACCTCTCACAGGTGAAGTGAGGTGTCTCACTCAAACGTTGATGTCTCACACGGGAAGTGACGTCTCACTAGAACGTTGACGTCTCACACGATAAGTGAGGTGTCTCACTAGAACGTTGACGTCTCACACGAGAAGTGAGGTGACTCACTAGAACGTTGATATCTCACACGTGAAGTGAGTTGTCTCACTAGAACGTTGGCGTCTCACACCTATAGTGAGGTGTCTCACTAGAACGTTGACGTCTGACACAAGAAGTGAGGTCTCTCACTAGAACGTTGACCTCTCACACGAGAAGTTAGGTGTCTCACTAGAACGTTGAGGTGTCTCACTACAACGTTGACCTCTCACACGTGAAGTGAGGTGTCTCACTAGAAGGTTGACGTCTCACACGTGTAGTGAGTTGTCTCACTAGAACGTTGACGTCTTACACGAGAAGTTGGGTGTCTCACTAGAACGTTGCCGTCTCACACCTGTAGTGAGGTGTCTCACTAGAACGTTGACGTCTCACACGAGAAGTTAGGTATCTCACTTGAACGTTGACGTGTCTCACTACAACTTTGACCTCTAACACGTGAAGTGAGGTGTCTCACTAGAACGTTGAAGTCTCACATGTGTAGTGAGGTGTCTCACTAGAACGTTGACGTTTCACACATGTAGTGAGGTGTTTCACTAGAAGGTTGACCTCTCACAGGTGAAGTGAGGTGTCTCACTCAAACGTTGATGTCTCACACGGGAAGTGACGTCTCACTAGAACGTTGACGTCTCACACGAGAAGTGAGGTGTCTCACTAGAACGTTGACGTCTCACACGAGAAGTGAGGTGACTCACTCAAACGTTGATGTCTCACACGGGAAGTGACGTCTCACTAGAACGTTGACGTCTCACACGAGAAGTGAGGTGTCTCACTAGAACGTTGACGTCTCACACGAGAAGTGAGGTGACTCACTAGAACGTTGATATCTCACACGTGAAGTGAGTTGTCTCACTAGAACGTTGGCGTCTCACACCTATAGTGAGGTGTCTCACTAGAACGTTGACGTCTGACACAAGAAGTGAGGTCTCTCACTAGAACGTTGACCTCTCACACGAGAAGTTAGGTGTCTCACTAGAACGTTGAGGTGTCTCACTACAACGTTGACCTCTCACACGTGAAGTGAGGTGTCTCACTAGAATGTTGACGTCTCACACGTGTAGTGAGTTGTCTCACTAGAACGTTGACGTCTTACACGAGAAGTTGGGTGTCTCACTAGAACGTTGGCGTCTCACACCTGTAGTGAGGTGTCTCACTAGAACGTTGACGTCTCACACGAGAAGTTAGGTATCTCACTTGAACGTTGACGTGTCTCACTACAACTTTGACCTCTCACACGTGTAGTGAGGTGTCTCACTAGAACGTTGGCGTCTCACACCTGTAGTGAGGTGTCTCACTAGAACGTTGATGTCTCACACGAGAAGTGAGGTGACTCACTAGAACGTTGACGTCTCACACGTGAAGTGAGTTGTCTCACTAGAACGTTGACGTCTAACACATGTAGTGAGGTGTCTCACTAGAACGTTGACGTCTCACACGAAAAGTCAGGTGTCTCACTGGAACATTGACATCTCACACGAGAAGCTAGGTATATCACTAGAACGTTGACGTGTCTCACTACAACTTTGACTTCTCACACGTGAAGTGAGGTGTCTCACTAGAACGTTGACGTCTCACACATGTAGTGAGGTGTCTCATTAGAACGTTGACGTTTCACACATGTAGTGAGGTGTTTCACTAGAAGGTTGACCTCTCACAGGTGAAGTGAGGTGTCTCACTCAAACGTTGTCTCACACGAGAAGTGACGTCTCACTAGAACGTTGACGTCTCACACGAGAAGTGAGGTGACTCACTAGAACGTTGACATCTCACACGTGAAGTGAGTTGTCTCACTAAAATGTTGGCGTCTCACACCTGTAGTGAGGTGTCTCACTAGAACGTTGACGTCTCACACGAGAAGTTAGGTGTCTCACTAGAACGTTGGCGTCTCACACCTGTAGTGAGGTGTCTCACTAGAACGTTGACGTCTTACACGAGAAGTTAGGTATCTCACTAGAACGTTGACGTGTCTCACTACAACTTTGACCTCTCACACGTGAAGTGAGGTGTCTCACTAGAACGTTGACGTTTCACACTAGTGGTGAGGTGTTTCACTAGAAGGTTGACCTCTCACACGAGAAGTTAGGTGTCTCACTAGAACGTTGACGTGTCTCACTAGAACGTTGACATCTCACACATGAAGTGAAGTGTCTCACTCAAACGATGTCTCACACGAGAAGTGACGTCTCACTAGAACGTTGACGTCTCACACGAGAAGTGAGGTGTCTCACTAGAACGTTGACATCTCACACGTGAAGTGAGTTGTCTCACTAGAACGTTGGCGTCTCACACCTGTAGTGAGGTGTCTCACTAGAACGTTGACGTCTCACACGAGAAGTTAGGTGTCTCACTAGAACGTTGGCGTCTCACACCTGTAGTGAGGTGTCTCACTAGAACGTTGACGTCTTACACGAGAAGTTACGTGTCTCTCTAGAACGTTGACGTGTCTCACTACAACTTTGACCTCTCACACGTGAAGTGAGGTGTCTCACTAGAATGTTGAAGTCTCACATGTGTAGTGAGGTGTCTCACAAGAACGTTGACGTTTCACACATGTAGTGAGGTGTTTCACTAGAAGGTTGACCTCTCACAGGTGAAGTGAGGTGTCTCACTCAAACGTTGATGTCTCACACGGGAAGTGACGTCTCACTAGAACGTTGACGTCTCACACGAGAAGTGAGGTGTCTCACTAGAACGTTGACGTCTCACGAGAAGTGAGGTGACTCACTAGAACGTTGATATCTCACACGTGAAGTGAGTTGTCTCACTAGAACGTTGACGTCTCACACGAGAAGTGAGGTGTCTCACTAGAATGTTGACGTCTCACACGAGAAGTGAGGTGTCTCACTAGAACGTTGACGTCTCACACGAGAAGTGAGGTGACTCACTAGAACGTTGACATCTCACACGTGAAGTGAGTTGTCTCACTAGAACGTTGGCGTCTCACACCTGTAGTGAGGTGTCTCACTAGAACGTTGACGTCTCACACGAGAAGTTAGGTGTCTCACTAGAATGTTGGCGTCTCACACCTGTAGTGAGGTGTCTCACTAGAACGTTGACGTCTTACACGAGAAGTTAGGTGTCTCACTAGAACGTTGACGTGTCTCACTACAACTTTGACCTCTCACACGTGAAGTGAGGTGTCTCACTAGAACGTTGAAGTCTCACATGTGTAGTGAGGTGTCTCACTAGAACGTTGACGTTTCACACATGTAGTGAGGTGTTTCACTAGAAGGTTGACCTCTCACAGGTGAAGTGAGGTGTCTCACTCAAACGTTTATGTCTCGAACGGGAAGTGACATCTCACTAGAACGTTGACGTCTCACACGAGAAGTGAGGTGTCTCACTAGAACGTTGACTTCTCACACGAGAAGTGAGGTGACTCACTAGAACGTTGATATCTCACACGTGAAGTGAGTTGTCTCACTAGAACGTTGGCGTCTCACACCTATAGTGAGGTGTCTCACTAGAACGTTGACGTCTGACACAAGAAGTGAGGTTTCTCACTAGAATGTTGACGTCTCACACGTGTAGTGAGTTGTCTCACTAGAACGTTGACGTCTTACACGAGAAGTTGGGTGTCTCACTAGAACGTTGGCGTCTCACACCTGTAGTGAGGTGTCTCACTAGAACGTTGACGTCTCACACGAGAAGTTAGGTATCTCACTTGAACGTTGACGTGTCTCACTACAACTTTGACCTCTCACAAGTGAAGTGAGGTGTCTCACTAGAACGTTGACATCTCACACGTGTAGTGAGGTGTCTCACTAGAACGTTGGCGTCTCACACCTGTAGTGAGGTGTCTCACTAGAACGTTGATGTCTCACACGAGAAGTGAGGTGACTCACTAGAACGTTGACGTCTCACACGTGAAGTGAGTTGTCTCACTAGAACGTTGACGTCTAACACATGTAGTGAGGTGTCTCACTAGAACGTTGACGTCTCACACGAAAAGTCAGGTGTCTCACTGGAACATTGACATCTCACACGAGAAGCTAGGTATATCACTAGAACGTTGACGTGTCTCACTACAACTTTGACTTCTCACACGTGAAGTGAGGTGTCTCACTAGAACGTTGACGTCTCACACATGTAGTGAGGTGTCTCATTAGAACGTTGACGTTTGACACATGTAGTGAGGTGTTTCACTAGAAGGTTGACCTCTCACAGGTGAAGTGAGGTGTCTCACTCAAACGTTGTCTCACACGAGAAGTGACGTCTCACTAGAACGTTGACGTCTCACACGAGAAGTGAGGTGACTCACTAGAACGTTGACATCTCAAACGTGAAGTGAGTTGTCTCACTAGAACGTTGGCGTCTCACACCTGTAGTGAGGTGTCTCACTAGAACGTTGACGTCTTACACGAGAAGTTCGGTGTCTCACTAGAACGTTGACGTGTCTCACTACAACTTTGACCTCTCACACGTGAAGTGAGGTTTCTCACTAGAACGTTGACGTTTCACACATGTGGTGAGGTGTTTCACTAGAAGGTTGACCTCTCACACGAGAAGTTAGTTGTCTCACTAGAACGTTGACGTGTCTCACTATAACGTTGACATCTCACACATGAAGTGAAGTGTCTCACTCAAACGATGTCTCACACGAGAAGTGACGTCTCACTAGAACGTTGACGTCTCACACGAGAAGTGACGTCTCACTAGAATGTTGACGTCTCACACGAGAAGTGAGGTGTCTCACTAGAACGTTGACGTCTCACACGAGAAGTGAGGTGACTCACTAGAACGTTGACATCTCACACGTGAAGTGAGTTGTCTCACTAGAACGTCGGCATCTCACACCGGTAGTGAGGTGTCTCACTAGAACGTTGACGTCTCACACGAGAAGTTAGGTGTCTCACTAGAACGTTGGCGTCTCACACCTGTAGTGAGGTGTCTCACTAGAACGTTGACGTCTTACACGAGAAGTTAGGTGTCTCACTAGAACCTTGACGTGTCTAACTACAACTTTGACCTCTCACACGTGAAGTGAGGTGTCTCACTAGAACGTTGACGTCTCACATGTGTAGTGAGGTGTCTCACTAGAACGTTGACGTTTCACACATGTAGTGAGGTGTTTCACTAGAAGGTTGACCTCTCACAGGTGAAGTGAGGTGACTCACTAGAACGTTGACATCTCACACGTGAAGTGAGTTGTCTCACTAGAACGTTGGCGTCTCACACCTGTAGTGAGGTGTCTCATTAGAACGTTGACGTCTCACACAAGAAGTTAGGTGTCTCACTAGAACGTTGACCTCTAACACGAGAAGTTAGGTGTCTCACTAGAACGTTGACGTGTCTCACTACAACTTTGACCTCTCACACGTGAAGTGAGGTGTCTCACTAGAATGTTGACGTCTCACATGTGTAGTGAGGTGTCTCACTAGAACGTTGGCGTCTCACACGTGTAGTGAGTTGTCTCACTAGAATGTTGACGTCTTACACGAGAAGTTAGGTGTCTCACTAGAACGTTGGCGTCTCACACCTGTAGTGAGGTGTCTCACTACAACTTTGACCTCTCACAAGTGAAGTGAGGTGTCTCACTAGAACGTTGACATCTCACACGTGTAGTGAGGTGTCTCACTAGAACGTTGGCGTCTCACACCTGTAGTGAGGTGTCTCACTAGAACGTTGATGTCACACGTGAAGTGAGTTGTCTCACTAGAACGTTGACGTCTCACACGTGAAGTGAGTTGTCCCACTAGAACGTTGACATCTCACACGAGAAGTCAGGTGTCTTACTGGAACATTGACATCTCGCACGTGTAGTGAGGTGTCTCACTAGAACGTTGACGTCTCACACGTGTAGTGAGGTATCTCACTAGAATGTTGACGTCTCACACGTGTAGTGAGGTGTCTCACTAGAACGTTGAGGTCTCACACGAGAAGTTAGGTTTCGCACGAGAACGTCGACGTCTCACACATGTAGTGAGGTGTCTCACTAGAACATTCACGTCTCACACGTGTAGTGAGGTGTCTCATTCGAACGTTGATGTTTCACACGTGTAGTGAGGTGTTTCACGAGAACGTTGACGTCTCACACGTGTAGTGAGGTCTCTCACTAGAACGTTGATGTCTCACACATGAAGTAAGGTGTCTCACTAGAAGGTTGACGTCTCACACATGTAGTGAGGTGTCTCAATGGAACGATGAAGTCTCACACATGAAGTGAGGTGTCTCATTAGAACGTTGACGTCTCACACATGCAGTGAGGTGTCTCAATAGAACGATGAAGTCTCACACATGAAGTGAGGTGTCTCACTAGAACATTGACGTCTCTCACGTGTAGTGAGGTGTCTCATTTGAATATTGACGTCTCACACGTGTAGTGAGGTGTTTCACGTGAACGTTGACGTCTCACACATGTAGTGAGGTGTCTCACTAGAATGTTGACGTCTCACACATGAAGTGAGGTGTCTCACTACAACTTTGACCTCTCACACGTGAAGTGAGGTATCTCACTAGAACGTTGACGTCTCACACATGTAGTGAGGTGTTTCACTAGAAGGGTGACGCCTCACACCTGAAGTGAGGTGTCTCACTAGAAAGTTGACGTCTCACACAAGAAGTGAGGTGTCTCATTAGAATGTTGACGTTTCACACATGTAGTGAGATGTTTCACGAGAACGTTGACGTCTCACATGTGTAGTGAGGTGTCTCACTAGAATGTTGACGTCTCACACATGAAGTGAGTTTATCTCACTAGAACGTTGACGTCTCACACGTGTAGTGAGGTGTCTCACTAGAACGTTGACGTCTTACACGTGTAGTGAGGTGTCTCACTAGAACTTTGACGTCTCACACGTGAAATGAGTTGTCCCACTAGAACGTTGACGTCTCACACATGAAGTGAGTTGTCTCACTAGAACGTTAACGTCTCACACATGAAGTGAGGTGTCTCATTAGAACATTGACGTCTCACACAAGAAGTGAGGAGTCTTAATAGAACATTGACATCTCACATGTTTAGTGAGGTGTCTCACTAGAACATTCACGTCTCACACGAGTAGTCAGGTGTCTCAGTAGAATGTTGACGTCTCACACGTGTAGTTAGGTATCCCACTGGAACATTGACATCTTGCACGTGTAGTGAGGTGTCTCACTAGAACGTTGACGTCTCACACAAGAAGTGAGGAGTCTTAATAGAACATTGACATCTCACATGTTTAGTGAGGTGTCTCACTAGAACATTCACGTCTCACACGGGTAGTCAGGTGTCTCAGTAGAACGTTGACATCTCACACGTGTAGTTAGGTATCCCACTGGAACATTGACATCTTGCACGTGTAGTGAGGTGTCTCACTAGAACGTTGACGTCTCACACGTGAAATGAGTTGTCTCGCTAGAACGTTAATGTCTCACACGTGTAGTGAGGTGTCTCACTGGGACGTTGAGATCTCACACGTGTAGTGAGGTGTCTCACTAGAACGTTGACGTCTTACACGAGAAGTTGGGTGTCTCACTAGAACGTTGCCGTCTCACACCTGTAGTGAGGTGTCTCACTAGAACGTTGACGTCTCACACGAGAAGTTAGGTATCTCACTTGAACGTTGACGTGTCTCACTACAACTTTGACCTCTAACACGTGAAGTGAGGTGTCTCACTAGAACGTTGAAGTCTCACATGTGTAGTGAGGTGTCTCACTAGAACGTTGACGTTTCACACATGTAGTGAGGTGTTTCACTAGAAGGTTGACCTCTCACAGGTGAAGTGAGGTGTCTCACTCAAACGTTGATGTCTCACAAGGGAAGTGACGTCTCACTAGAACGTTGACGTCTCACACGAGAAGTGAGGTGTCTCACTAGAACGTTGACGTCTCACACGAGAAGTGAGGTGACTCACTCAAACGTTGATGTCTCACACGGGAAGTGACGTCTCACTAGAACGTTGACGTCTCACACGAGAAGTGAGGTGTCTCACTAGAACGTTGACGTCTCACACGAGAAGTGAGGTGACTCACTAGAACGTTGATATCTCACACGTGAAGTGAGTTGTCTCACTAGAACGTTGGCGTCTCACACCTATAGTGAGGTGTCTCACTAGAACGTTGACGTCTGACACAAGAAGTGAGGTCTCTCACTAGAACGTTGACCTCTCACACGAGAAGTTAGGTGTCTCACTAGAACGTTGAGGTGTCTCACTACAACGTTGACCTCTCACACGTGAAGTGAGGTGTCTCACTAGAATGTTGACGTCTCACACGTGTAGTGAGTTGTCTCACTAGAACGTTGACGTCTTACACGAGAAGTTGGGTGTCTCACTAGAACGTTGGCGTCTCACACCTGTAGTGAGGTGTCTCACTAGAACGTTGACGTCTCACACGAGAAGTTAGGTATCTCACTTGAACGTTGACGTGTCTCACTACAACTTTGACCTCTCACACGTGTAGTGAGGTGTCTCACCAGAACGTTGGCGTCTCACACCTGTAGTGAGGTGTCTCACTAGAACGTTGATGTCTCACACGAGAAGTGAGGTGACTCACTAGAACGTTGACGTCTCACACGTGAAGTGAGTTGTCTCACTAGAACGTTGACGTCTAACACATGTAGTGAGGTGTCTCACTAGAACGTTGACGTCTCACACGAAAAGTCAGGTGTCTCACTGGAACATTGACATCTCACACGAGAAGCCAGGTATATCACTAGAACGTTGACGTGTCTCACTACAACTTTGACTTCTCACACGTGAAGTGAGGTGTCTCACTAGAACGTTGACGTCTCACACATGTAGTGAGGTGTCTCATTAGAACGTTGACGTTTCACACATGTAGTGAGGTGTTTCACTAGAAGGTTGACCTCTCACAGGTGAAGTGAGGTGTCTCACTCAAACGTTGTCTCACACGAGAAGTGACGTCTCACTAGAACGTTGACGTCTCACACGAGAAGTGAGGTGACTCACTAGAACGTTGACATCTCACACGTGAAGTGAGTTGTCTCACTATAATGTTGGCGTCTCACACCTGTAGTGAGGTGTCTCACTAGAACGTTGACGTCTCACACGAGAAGTTAGGTGTCTCACTAGAACGTTGGCGTCTCACACCTGTAGTGAGGTGTCTCACTAGAACGTTGACGTCTTACACGAGAAGTTAGGTATCTCACTAGAACGTTGACGTGTCTCACTACAACTTTGACCTCTCACACGTGAAGTGAGGTGTCTCACTAGAACGTTGACGTTTCACACTAGTGGTGAGGTGTTTCACTAGAAGGTTGACCTCTCACACGAGAAGTTAGGTGTCTCACTAGAACGTTGACGTTTCTCACTAGAACGTTGACATCTCACACATGAAGTGAAGTGTCTCACTCAAACGATGTCTCACACGAGAAGTGACGTCTCACTAGAACGTTGACGTCTCACACGAGAAGTGAGGTGTCTCACTAGAACGTTGACGTCTCACACGAGAAGTGAGGTGACTCACTAGAACGTTGACATCTCACACGTGAAGTGAGTTGTCTCACTAGAACGTTGGCGTCTCACACCTGTAGTGAGGTGTCTCACTAGAACGTTGACGTCTCACACGAGAAGTTAGGTGTCTTACTAGAACGTTGGCGTCTCACACCTGTAGTGAGGTGTCTCACTAGAACGTTGACGTCTTACACGAGAAGTTACGTGTCTCTCTAGAACGTTGACGTGTCTCACTACAACTTTGACCTCTCACACGTGAAGTGAGGTGTCTCACTAGAATGTTGAAGTCTCACATGTGTAGTGAGGTGTCTCACAAGAACGTTGACGTTTCACACATGTAGTGAGGTGTTTCACTAGAAGGTTGACCTCTCACAGGTGAAGTGAGGTGTCTCACTCAAACGTTGATGTCTCACACGGGAAGTGACGTCTCACTAGAACGTTGACGTCTCACTAGAACGTTGACGTCTCACACGAGAAGTGAGGTGTCTCACTAGAACGTTGACGTCTCACGAGAAGTGAGGTGACTCACTAGAACGTTGATATCTCACACGTGAAGTGAGTTGTCTCACTAGAACGTTGACGTCTCACACGAGAAGTGAGGTGTCTCACTAGAATGTTGACGTCTCACACGAGAAGTGAGGTGTCTCACTAGAACGTTGACGTCTCACACGAGAAGTGAGGTGACTCACTAGAACGTTGACATCTCACACGTGAAGTGAGTTGTCTCACTAGAACGTTGGCGTCTCACACCTGTAGTGAGGTGTCTCACTAGAACGTTGACGTCTCACACGAGAAGTTAGGTGTCTCACTAGAATGTTGGCGTCTCACACCTGTAGTGAGGTGTCTCACTAGAACGTTGACGTCTTACACGAGAAGTTAGGTGTCTCACTAGAACGTTGACGTGTCTCACTACAACTTTGACCTCTCACACGTGAAGTGAGGTGTCTCACTAGAACGTTGAAGTCTCACATGTGTAGTGAGGTGTCTCACTAGAACGTTGACGTTTCACACATGTAGTGAGGTGTTTCACTAGAAGGTTGACCTCTCACAGGTGAAGTGAGGTGTCTCACTCAAACGTTTATGTCTCACACGGGAAGTGACGTCTCACTAGAACGTTGACGTCTCACACGAGAAGTGAGGTGTCTCACTAGAACGTTGACGTCTCACACGAGAAGTGAGGTGACTCACTAGAACGTTGATATCTCACACGTGAAGTGAGTTGTCTCACTAGAACGTTGGCGTCTCACACCTATAGTGAGGTGTCTCACTAGAACGTTGACGTCTGACACAAGAAGTGAGGTTTCTCACTAGAATGTTGACGTCTCACACGTGTAGTGAGTTGTCTCACTAGAACGTTGACGTCTCACACGAGAAGTTGGGTGTCTCACTAGAACGTTGGCGTCTCACACCTGTAGTGAGGTGTCTCACTAGAACGTTGACGTCTCACACGAGAAGTTAGGTATCTCACTTGAACGTTGACGTGTCTCACTACAACTTTGACCTCTCACAAGTGAAGTGAGGTGTCTCACTAGAACGTTGACATCTCACACGTGTAGTGAGGTGTCTCACTAGAACGTTGGCGTCTCACACCTGTAGTGAGGTGTCTCACTAGAACGTTGATGTCTCACACGAGAAGTGAGGTGACTCACTAGAACGTTGACGTCTCACACGTGAAGTGAGTTGTCTCACTAGAACGTTGACGTCTAACACATGTAGTGAGGTGTCTCACTAGAACGTTGACGTCTCACACGAAAAGTCAGGTGTCTCACTGGAACATTGACATCTCACACGAGAAGCTAGGTATATCACTAGAACGTTGACGTGTCTCACTACAACTTTGACTTCTCACACGTGAAGTGAGGTGTCTCACTAGAACGTTGACGTCTCACACATGTAGTGAGGTGTCTCATTAGAACGTTGACGTTTGACACATGTAGTGAGGTGTTTCACTAGAAGGTTGACCTCTCACAGGTGAAGTGAGGTGTCTCACTCAAACGTTGTCTCACACGAGAAGTGACGTCTCACTAGAACGTTGACGTCTCACACGAGAAGTGAGGTGACTCACTAGAACGTTGACATCTAAACGTGAAGTGAGTTGTCTCACTAGAACGTTGGCGTCTCACACCTGTAGTGAGGTGTCTCACTAGAACGTTGACGTCTTACACGAGAAGTTCGGTGTCTCACTAGAACGTTGACGTGTCTCACTACAACTTTGACCTCTCACACGTGAAGTGAGGTTTCTCACTAGAACGTTGACGTTTCACACATGTGGTGAGGTGTTTCACTAGAAGGTTGACCTCTCACACGAGAAGTTAGTTGTCTCACTAGAACGTTGACGTGTCTCACTATAACGTTGACATCTCACACATGAAGTGAAGTGTCTCACTCAAACGATGTCTCACACGAGAAGTGACGTCTCACTAGAACGTTGACGTCTCACACGAGAAGTGACGTCTCACTAGAGTGTTGACGTCTCACACGAGAAGTGAGGTGTCTCACTAGAACGTTGACGTCTCACACGAGAAGTGAGTTGTCTCACTAGAACGTCGGCATCTCACACCGGTAGTGAGGTGTCTCACTAGAACGTTGACGTCTCACACGAGAAGTTAGGTGTCTCACTAGAACGTTGGCGTCTCACACCTGTAGTGAGGTGTCTCACTAGAACGTTGACGTCTTACACGAGAAGTTAGGTGTCTCACTAGAACCTTGACGTGTCTAACTACAACTTTGACCTCTCACACGTGAAGTGAGGTGTCTCACTAGAACGTTGACGTCTCACATGTGTAGTGAGGTGTCTCACTAGAACGTTGACGTTTCACACATGTAGTGAGGTGTTTCACTAGAAGGTTGACCTCTCACAGGTGAAGTGAGGTGACTCACTAGAACGTTGACATCTCACACGTGAAGTGAGTTGTCTCACTAGAACGTTGGCGTCTCACACCTGTAGTGAGGTGTCTCATTAGAACGTTGACGTCTCACACAAGAAGTTAGGTGTCTCACTAGAACGTTGACCTCTAACACGAGAAGTTAGGTGTCTCACTAGAACGTTGACGTGTCTCACTACAACTTTGACCTCTCACACGTGAAGTGAGGTGTCTCACTAGAATGTTGACGTCTCACATGTGTAGTGAGGTGTCTCACTAGAACGTTGGCGTCTCACACGTGTAGTGAGTTGTCTCACTAGAATGTTGACGTCTTACACGAGAAGTTAGGTGTCTCACTAGAACGTTGGCGTCTCACACCTGTAGTGAGGTGTCTCACTACAACTTTGACCTCTCACAAGTGAAGTGAGGTGTCTCACTAGAACGTTGACATCTCACACGTGTAGTGAGGTGTCTCACTAGAACGTTGGCGTCTCACACCTGTAGTGAGGTGTCTCACTAGAACGTTGATGTCACACGTGAAGTGAGTTGTCTCACTAGAACGTTGACGTCTCACACGTGAAGTGAGTTGTCCCACTAGAACGTTGACATCTCACACGAGAAGTCAGGTGTCTTACTGGAACATTGACATCTCGCACGTGTAGTGAGGTGTCTCACTAGAACGTTGACGTCTCACACGTGTAGTGAGGTATCTCACTAGAATGTTGACGTCTCACACGTGTAGTGAGGTGTCTCACTAGAACGTTGAGGTCTCACACGAGAAGTTAGGTTTCGCACGAGAACGTCGACGTCTCACACATGTAGTGAGGTGTCTCACTAGAACATTCACGTCTCACACGTGTAGTGAGGTGTCTCATTAGAACGTTGATGTTTCACACGTGTAGTGAGGTGTTTCACGAGAACGTTGACGTCTCACACGTGTAGTGAGGTCTCTCACTAGAACGTTGATGTCTCACACATGAAGTAAGGTGTCTCACTAGAAGGTTGACGTCTCACACATGTAGTGAGGTGTCTCAATAGAACGTTGACGTCTCACACATGTAGTGAGGTGTCTCAATGGAACGATGAAGTCTCACACATGAAGTAAGGTGTCTCATTAGAACGTTGACGTCTCACACATGCAGTGAGGTGTCTCAATAGAACGATGAAGTCTCACACATGAAGTGAGGTGTCTCACTAGAACATTGACGTCTCTCACGTGTAGTGAGGTGTCTCATTTGAATATTGACGTCTCACACGTGTAGTGAGGTGTTTCACGTGAACGTTGACGTCTCACACATGTAGTGAGGTGTCTCACTAGAATGTTGACGTCTCACACATGAAGTGAGGTGTCTCACTACAACTTTGACCTCTCACACGTGAAGTGAGGTATCTCACTAGAACGTTGACGTCTCACACATGTAGTGAGGTGTTTCACTAGAAGGGTGACGCCTCACACCTGAAGTGAGGTGTCTCACTAGAAAGTTGACGTCTCACACAAGAAGTGAGGTGTCTCATTAGAATGTTGACGTTTCACACATGTAGTGAGGTGTTTCACGAGAACGTTGACGTCTCACATGTGTAGTGAGGTGTCTCACTAGAATGTTGACGTCTCACACATGAAGTGAGTTTATCTCACTAGAACGTTGACGTCTCACACGTGTAGTGAGGTGTCTCACTAGAACTTTGACGTCTCACACGTGAAATGAGTTGTCCCACTAGAACGTTGACGTCTCACACATGAAGTGAGTTGTCTCACTAGAACGTTAACGTCTCACACATGAAGTGAGGTGTCTCATTAGAACATTGACGTCTCACACAAGAAGTGAGGAGTCTTAATAGAACATTGACATCTCACATGTTTAGTGAGGTGTCTCACTAGAACATTCACGTCTCACACGAGTAGTCAGGTGTCTCAGTAGAATGTTGACGTCTCACACGTGTAGTTAGGTATCCCACTGGAACATTGACATCTTGCACGTGTAGTGAGGTGTCTCACTAGAACGTTGACGTCTCACACAAGAAGTGAGGAGTCTTAATAGAACATTGACATCTCACATGTTTAGTGAGGTGTCTCACTAGAACATTCACGTCTCACACGGGTAGTCAGGTGTCTCAGTAGAACGTTGACATCTCACACGTGTAGTTAGGTATCCCACTGGAACATTGACATCTTGCACGTGTAGTGAGGTGTCTCACTAGAACGTTGACGTCTCACACGTGAAATGAGTTGTCTCGCTAGAACGTTAATGTCTCACACGTGTAGTGAGGTGTCTCACTGGGACGTTGAGATCTCACACGTGTAGTGAGGTGTCTCACTAGAACGTTGACGTCTCACACGAAAAGTGAGGTGTCTCACCATAACGTTGACATCTCACACGTGAAGTGAGGTGTCTCACTAGAACGTTGACGTCTCACACGTGAAGTGAGTTGTCTCACTAGAACGTTGACGTCTCACACGTGTAGTGAAGTGTCTCACTAGAACTTTGACGTCTCACACGTGAAATGAGTTGTCCCACTAGAACGTTGACGTCTCACACGTGAAGTGAGTTGTCTCACTAGAACGTTAACGTCACACACAAGAAGTGAGGTGTCTCATTAGAACATTGACGTCTCACACAAGAAGTGAGGAGTCTTAATAGAACATTGACATCTCACATGTTTAGTGAGGTGTTTCACTAGAAGGTTGACCTCTCACAGGTGAAGTGAGGTGTCTCACTCAAACGTTGATGTCTCACACGAGAAGTGACGTCTCACTAGAACGTTGACGTCTCACACGAGAAGTGAGGTGACTCACTAGAACGTTGACATCTCACACGTGAAGTGAGTTGTCTCACTAGAACGTTGGCGTCTCACACCTGTAGTGAGGTGTCTCACTAGAACGTTGACGTCTCACACGAGAAGTTAGGTGTCTCACTAGAACGTTGGCGTCTCACACCTGTAGTGAGGTGTCTCACTAGAACGTTGACGTCTTACACGAGAAGTTAGGTGTCTCACTAGAACGTTGACGTGTCTCACTACAACTTTGACCTCTCACACGTGAAGTGAGGTGTCTCACTAGAACGTTGACGTCTCACATGTGTAGTGAGGTGTCTCACTAGAACGTTGACGTTTCACACATGTAGTGAGGTGTTTCATTAGAAGGTTGACCTCTCACAGGTGGAGTGAGGTGTCTCACTCAAACGATGTCTCACACGAAAAGTGACGTCTCACTAGAACGTTGACATCTCACACGTGAAGTGAGTTGTCTCACTAGAACGTTGGCGTCTCACACCTGTAATGAGGTGTCTCACTAGAACGTTGACGTCTCACACAAGAAGTTAGGTGTCTCACTAGAACGTTGACCTCTCACACGAGAAGTTAGGTGTCTCACTAGAACGTTGACGTGTCTCACTACAACTTTGACCTCTCACACGTGAAGTGAGGTGTCTCACTAGAATGTTGACGTCTCACATGTGTAGTGAGGTGTCTCACTAGAACGTTGGCGTCTCACACGTGTAGTGAGTTGTCTCACTAGAATGTTGACGTCTCACACATGAAGTGAGGTGTCTCACTAGAACGTTGACGTCTCACACATGAAGTGAGGTGTCTCACAAGAACGTTGACGTCTCACACATGAAGTGAGTTTTCTCACTAGAACGTTGACGTCTCACACATGAAGCGAGGTGTCTCACTAGAACGTTGACGTCTCACACGTGTAGTGAGTTGTCTCACTACAACTTTGACCTCTCACACGTGAAGTGAGGTGTCTCACTGGAACGTTGACGTCTCACATGTGTAGTGAGGTGTCTCACTAGAACGTTGACGTGTCTCACTACAACTTTGACCTCTCACACGTGAAGTGAGGTGTCTCACTAGAATGTTGACGTCTCACATGTGTAGTGAGGTGTCTCACTAGAACGTTGGCGTCTCACACGTGTAGTGAGTTGTCTCACTAGAATGTTGACGTCTTACACGAGAAGTTAGGTGTCTCACTAGAACGTTGGCGTCTCACACCTGTAGTGAGGTGTCTCACTACAACTTTGACCTCTCACAAGTGAAGTGAGGTGTCTCACTAGAACGTTGACATCTCACACGTGTAGTGAGGTGTCTCACTAGAACGTTGGCGTCTCACACCTGTAGTGAGGTGTCTCACTAGAACGTTGATGTCACACGAGAAGTGAGGTGACTCACTAGAACGTTTACGTCTCACACGTGAAGTGAGTTGTCTCACTAGAACGTTGACGTCTCACACGTGAAGTGAGTTGTCTCACTAGAACGTTGACGTCTCACACGAGAAGTCAGGTGTCTTACTGGAACATTGACATCTCGCACGTGTAGTGAGGTGTCTCACTAGAACGTTGACGTCTCACACGTGTAGTGAGGTGTCTCACTAGAACGTTGAGGTCTCACACGAGAAGCTAGGTTTCGCACGAGAACGTCGACGTCTCACACATGTAGTGAGGTGTCTCACTAGAACATTCACGTCTCACACGTGTAGTGAGGTGTCTCATTAGAATGTTGATGTCTCACACGTGTAGTGAGGTGTTTCACGAGAACGTTGACGTCTCACACGTGTAGTGAGGTCTCTCACTAGAACGTTGATGTCTCACACATGAAGTAAGGTGTCTCACTAGAAGGTTGACGTCTCACACATGTAGTGAGGTGTCTCAATGGAACGATGAAGTCTCACACATGAAGTGAGGTGTCTCATTAGAACGTTGACGTCTCACACATGCAGTGAGGTGTCTCAATAGAACGATGAAGTCTCACACATGAAGTGAGGTGTCTCACTAGAACATTGACGTCTCTCACGTGTAGTGAGGTGTCTCATTAGAATATTGACGTTTCACACGTGTAGTGAGGTGTTTCACGTGAACGTTGACGTCTCACACATGTAGTGAGGTGTCTCACTAGAATGTTGACGTCTCACACGTGTAGTGAGGTGTTTCACGTGAACGTTGACGTCTCACACATGTAGTGAGGTGTCTCACTAGAATGTTGACGTCTCACACATGAAGTGAGGTGTCTCACTACAACTTTGACCTCTCACACGTGAAGTGAGGTATCTCACTAGAATGTTGACGTCTCACACATGTAGTGAGGTGTTTCACTAGAAGGGTGACGCCTCACACCTGAAGTGAGGTGTCTCACTAGAAAGTTGACGTCTCACACAAGAAGTGAGGTGTCTCATTAGAATGTTGACGTCTCACACATGTAGTGAGGTGTTTCACGAGAACGTTGACGTCTCACATGTGTAGTGAGGTGTCTCACTAGAATGTTGACGTCTCACACATGAAGTGAGTTTATCTCACTAGAACGTTGACGTCTCACACGTGAAGTGAGGTGTCTCACTAGAACGTTGACGTCTTACACGTGTAGTGAGGTGTCTCACTAGAACTTTGACGTCTCACACGTGAAATGAGTTGTCCCACTAGAACGTTGACGTCTCACACATGAAGTGAGTTGTCTCACTAGAACGTTAACGTCTCACACATGAAGTGAGGTGTCTCATTAGAACATTGACGTCTCACACAAGAAGTGAGGAGTCTTAATAGAACATTGACATCTCACATGTTTAGTGAGGTGTCTCACTAGAACATTCACGTCTCACACGAGTAGTCAGGTGTCTCAGTAGAATGTTGACGTCTCACACGTGTAGTTAGGTATCCCACTGGAACATTGACATCTTGTACGTGTAGTGAGGTGTCTCACTAGAACGTTGACGTCTCACACAAGAAGTGAGGAGTCTTAATAGAACATTGACATCTCACATGTTTAGTGAGGTGTCTCACTAGAATATTCACGTCTCACACGGGTAGTCAGGTGTCTCAGTAGAACGTTGACATCTCACACGTGTAGTTAGGTATCCCACTGGAACATTGACATCTTGCACGTGTAGTGAGGTGTCTCACTAGAACGTTGACGTCTCACACGTGAAATGAGTTGTCTCGCTAGAACGTTAATGTCTCACACGTGTAGTGAGGTGTCTCACTGGGACGTTGAGATCTCACACGTGTAGTGAGGTGTCTCACTAGAACGTTGACGTCTCACACGAAAAGTGAGGTGTCTCACTAGAACGTTGACGTGTCTCACCATAACGTTGACATCTCACACGTGAAGTGAGGTGTCTCACTAGAACGTTGACGTCTCACACGTGAAGTGAGTTGTCTCGCTAGAACGTTGACGTCTCACACGTGAAGTGAGTTGTCTCACTAGAACGTTAACATCTCACACAAGAAGTGAGGTGTCTCATTAGAACATTGACGTCTCACACAAGAAGTGAGGAGTCTTAATAGAACATTGACATCTCACATGTTTAGTGAGGTGTT
Source organism: Nerophis ophidion (assembly GCF_033978795.1). Lineage (NCBI taxonomy): Eukaryota > Metazoa > Chordata > Actinopteri > Syngnathiformes > Syngnathidae > Nerophis > Nerophis ophidion. The sequence continues at coordinate 52,878,766 of NC_084620.1, read as the reverse complement.
TCACTAGAAGGTTGACCTCTCACAGGTGAAGTGAGGTGTCTCACTCAAACGTTGATGTCTCACACGAGAAGTGACGTCTCACTAGAACGTTGACGTCTCACACGAGAAGTGAGGTGACTCACTAGAACGTTGACATCTCACACGTGAAGTGAGTTGTCTCACTAGAATGTTGGCGTCTCACACCTGTAGTGAGGTGTCTCACTAGAACGTTGACGTCTCACACGAGAAGTTAGGTGTCTCAGTAGAACGTTGGCGTCTCACACCTGTAGTGAGGTGTCTCACTAGAACGTTGACGTCTTACACGAGAAGTTAGGTGTCTCACTAGAACGTTGACGTGTCTCACTACAACTTTGACCTCTCACACGTGAAGTGAGGTGTCTCACTAGAACGTTGACGTCTCACATGTGTAGTGAGGTGTCTCACTAGAACGTTGACGTTTCACACATGTAGTGAGGTGTTTCACTAGAAGGTTGACCTCTCACAGGTGAAGTGAGGTGTCTCACTCAAACGTTGATGTCTCACACGAGAAGTGACGTCTAACTAGAACGTTGACGTCTCACACGAGAAGTGAGGTGACTCACTAGAACGTTGGCGTCTCACACCTGTAGTGAGGTGTCTCACTAGAATGTTGACGTCTCACACAAGAAGTTAGGTGTCTCACTAGAACGTTGGCGTCTCACACCTGTAGTGAGGTGTCTCACTAGAACGTTGACGTCTCACACGAGAAGTTAGGTGTCTCACTAGAACGTTGGCGTCTCACACCTGTAGTGAGGTGTCTCACTAGAACGTTGACGTCTCACACAAGAAGTGAGGAGTCTTAATAGAACATTGACATCTCACATGTTTAGTGAGGTGTCTCACTAGAATATTCACGTCTCACACGGGTAGTCAGGTGTCTCAGTAGAACGTTGACATCTCACACGTGTAGTTAGGTATCCCACTGGAACATTGACATCTCACACGTGTAGTGAGGTGTCTCACTGGGACGTTGAGATCTCACACGTGTAGTGAGGTGTCTCACTAGAACGTTGACGTCTCACACGAAAAGTGAGGTGTCTCACTAGAACGTTGACGTGTCTCACCATAACGTTGACATCTCACACGTGAAGTGAGGTGTCTCACTAGAACGTTGACGTCTCACACGTGAAGTGAGTTGTCTCACTAGAACGTTGACGTCTCACACGTGAAGTGAGTTGTCTCACTAGAACGTTAACGTCTCACACAAGAAGTGAGGTGTCTCATTAGAACATTGACATCTCACATGTTTAGTGAGGTGTTTCACTAGAACGTTGACGTCTCACACGAGAAGTGAGGTGACTCACTAGAACGTTGACATCTCACACGTGAAGTGAGTTGTCTCACTAGAACGTTGGCGTCTCACACCTGTAGTGAGGTGTCTCACTAGAACGTTGACGTCTCACACGAGAAGTTAGGTGTCTCAGTAGAACGTTGGCGTCTCACACCTGTAGTGAGGTGTCTCACTAGAACGTTGACGTCTTACACGAGAAGTTAGGTGTCTCACTAGAACGTTGACGTGTCTCACTACAACTTTGACCTCTCACACGTGAAGTGAGGTGTCTCACTAGAACGTTGACGTCTCACATGTGTAGTGAGGTGTCTCACTAGAACGTTGACGTTTCACACATGTAGTGAGGTGTTTCACTAGAAGGTTGACCTCTCACAGGTGAAGTGAGGTGTCTCACTCAAACGTTGATGTCTCACACGAGAAGTGACGTCTAACTAGAACGTTGACGTCTCACACGAGAAGTGAGGTGACTCACTAGAACGTTGGCGTCTCACACCTGTAGTGAGGTGTCTCACTAGAATGTTGACGTCTCACACAAGAAGTTAGGTGTCTCACTAGAACGTTGGCGTCTCACACCTGTAGTGAGGTGTCTCACTAGAACGTTGACGTCTCACACGAGAAGTTAGGTGTCTCACTAGAACGTTGGCGTCTCACACCTGTAGTGAGGTGTCTCACTAGAACGTTGACGTCTCACACAAGAAGTGAGGAGTCTTAATAGAACATTGACATCTCACATGTTTAGTGAGGTGTCTCACTAGAATATTCACGTCTCACACGGGTAGTCAGGTGTCTCAGTAGAACGTTGACATCTCACACGTGTAGTTAGGTATCCCACTGGAACATTGACATCTCACACGTGTAGTGAGGTGTCTCACTAGAACGTTGACGTCTCACACGAAAAGTGAGGTGTCTCACTAGAACGTTGACGTGTCTCACCATAACGTTGACATCTCACACGTGAAGTGAGGTGTCTCACTAGAACGTTGACGTCTCACACGTGAAGTGAGTTGTCTCACTAGAACGTTGACGTCTCACACGTGAAGTGAGTTGTCTCACTAGAACGTTAACGTCTCACACAAGAAGTGAGGTGTCTCATTAGAACATTGACGTCTCACACAAGAAGTGAGGAGTCTTAATAGAACATTGACATCTCACATGTTTAGTGAGGTGTTTCACTAGAACGTTGACGTCTCACACGAGAAGTGAGGTGACTCACTAGAACGTTGACATCTCACACGTGAAGTGAGTTGTCTCACTAGAACGTTGGCGTCTCACACCTGTAGTGAGGTGTCTCACTAGAACGTTGACGTCTCACACGAGAAGTTAGGTGTCTCAGTAGAACGTTGGCGTCTCACACCTGTAGTGAGGTGTCTCACTAGAACGTTGACGTCTTACACGAGAAGTTAGGTGTCTCACTAGAACGTTGACGTGTCTCACTACAACTTTGACCTCTCACACGTGAAGTGAGGTGTCTCACTAGAACGTTGACGTCTCACATGTGTAGTGAGGTGTCTCACTAGAACGTTGACGTTTCACACATGTAGTGAGGTGTTTCACTAGAAGGTTGACCTCTCACAGGTGAAGTGAGGTGTCTCACTCAAACGTTGATGTCTCACACGAGAAGTGACGTCTAACTAGAACGTTGACGTCTCACACGAGAAGTGAGGTGACTCACTAGAACGTTGGCGTCTCACACCTGTAGTGAGGTGTCTCACTAGAATGTTGACGTCTCACACAAGAAGTTAGGTGTCTCACTAGAACGTTGGCGTCTCACACCTGTAGTGAGGTGTCTCACTAGAACGTTGACGTCTTACACGAGAAGTTAGGTGTCTCAATAGAACGTTGACGTGTCTCACTACAACTTTGACCTCTCACACGTGAAGTGAGGTGTCTCACTAGAACGTTGACGTCTCACATGTGTAGTGAGGTGTCTCACAAGAACGTTGACGTTTCACACATGTAGTGAGGTGTTTCATTAGAAGGTTGACCTCTCACAGGTGAAGTGAGGTGTCTCACTCAAACAATGTCTCACACGAGAAGTGACGTCTCACTAGAACGTTGACATCTCACACGTGAAGTGAGTTGTCTCACTAGAACGTTGGCGTCTCACACCTGTAATGAGGTGTCTCACTAGAACGTTGACCTCTCACACGAGAAGTTAGGTGTCTCACTAGAACGTTGACGTGTCTCACTACAACTTTGAACTCTCACACTTGAAGTGAGGTGTCTCACTAGAATGTTGACGTCGCACATGTGTAGTGAGGTGTCTCACTAGAACGTTGGCGTCTCACACGTGTAGTGAGTTGTCTCACTAGAATGTTGACGTCTCACACATGAAGTGAGGTGTCTCACTAGAACGTTGACGTCTCACACATGAAGTGAGGTGTCTCACAAGAACGTTGACGTCTCACACATGAAGTGAGTTGTCTCACTAGAACGTTGACGTCTCACACATGAAGTGAGGTGTCTCACTAGAACGTTGACGTCTCACACGTGTAGTGAGTTGTCTCACTACAACTTTGACCTCTCACACGTGAAATGAGGTGTCTCACTGGAACGTTGACGTCTCACATGTGTAGTAAGGTGTCTCACTAGATCGTTGGCGTCTCACACGTGTAGTGAGTTGTCTCACTAGAACGTTGGCGTCTCACACCTGTAGTGAGGTGTCTCACTAGAACGTTGACGTCTCACACGAGAAGTTAGGTATCTCACTTGAACGTTGACGTGTCTCACTACAACTTTGACCTCTCACAAGTGAAGTGAGGTGTCTCACTAGAACGTTGACATCTCACACATGTAGTGAGGTGTCTCACTAGAACGTTGGCGTCTCACACCTGTAGTGAGGTGTCTCACTAGAACGTTGATGTCTCACACGAGAAGTCAGGTGTCTCACTGGAACATTGACATCTCGCCCGTGTAGTGAGGTGTCTCACTAGAACGTTGACGTCTCACACGTGTAGTGAGGTATCTCACTAGAATGTTGACGTCTCACACATGTAGTGAGGTGTCTCACTAGAACGTTGAGGTCTCACACGAGAAGTTAGGTTTCGCACGAGAACGTTGACGTCTCACACATGTAGTGAGGTGTTTCACTAGAACATTCACGTCTCACACGTGTAGTGAGGTGTCTCATTAGAACGTTGATGTCTCACACGTTTAGTGAGGTGTTTTACGAGAACGTTGACGTCTCACACATGTAATGAGGTCTCTCACTGGAACGTTGATGTCTCACACATGAAGTGAGGTGTTTCACTAGAACGTTGACGTCTCACACATGTAGTGAGGTGTCTCAATAAAACGATGAAGTCTCACACATGAAGTGAGGTGTCTCACTAGAACATTGACGTCTCTCACGTGTAGTGAGGTGTCTCATTAGAATGTTGACGTCTCACACGTGTAGTGAGGTGTTTCATGAGAACGTTGACGTCTCACACATGTAGTGAGGTGTCTCACTACAACTTAGACCTCTCACACGTGAAGTGAGGTGTCTCACTAGAACGTTGACGTCTCACACATGTAGTGAGGTGTTTCACTAGAAGGGTGACGCCTCACACCTGAAGTGAGGTGTCTCACTAGAACATTGACGTCTCACACAAGAAGTGAGGAGTCTTAATAGAACATTGACATCTCACATGTTTAGTGAGGTGTCTCACTAGAACATTCACGTCTCACACGAGAAGTCAGGTGTTTCAGTAGAACGTTGACGTCTCACACGTGTAGTTAGGTATCCCACTGGAACATTGACATCTTGCACGTGTAGTGAGGTGTCTCACTAGAACGTTGACGTCTCACACGTGAAGTGAGTTGTCTCACTAGAACGTTGATGTCTCACACGTGTAGTGAGGTGTCTCACTGGGACGTTGAGATCTCACACGTGTAGAGAGGTGTCTCACTAGAACATTGACGTCTCACACGAGAAGTGAGGTGTCTCACTAGAACGTTGACGTGTCTCACCATAACGTTGACATCTCACACGTGAAGTGAGGTGTCTCACTAGAACGTTGACGTCTCACACGTGAAGTGAGTTGTCTCACTAGAACGTTCACATCTCACACGTGTAGTGAAGTGTCTCACTTGAACTTTGACGTCTCACACGTGAAATGAGTTGTCCCACTAGAACGTTGACGTCTCACACGTGAAGTGAGTCGTCTCATTAGAACATTGACGTCTCACACAAGAAGTGAGGAGTCTTAATAGAACATTGACATCTCACATGTTTAGTGAGGTGTCTCACTAGAACATTCACGTCTCACACGAGAAGTCAGGTGTCTCAGTAGAACGTTGACGTCTCACACGTGTAGTTAGGTATCCCACTGGAACATTGACATCTTGCACGTGTAGTGAGGTGTCTCACTAGAACGTTGACGTCTCACACGTGAAGTGAGTTGTCTCACTAGAACGTTGATGTCTCACACGTGTAGTGAGGTGTCTCACTGGGACGTTGAGATCTCACACGTGTAGAGAGGTGTCTCACTAGAACATTGACGTCTCACACGAGAAGTGAGGTGTCTCACTAGAACGTTGACGTGTCTCACCATAACGTTGACATCTCACACGTGAAGTGAGGTGTCTCACTAGAACGTTGACGTCTCACACGTGAAGTGAGTTGTCTCACTAGAACGTTCACATCTCACACGTGTAGTGAAGTGTCTCACTTGAACTTTGACGTCTCACACGTGAAATGAGTTGTCCCACTAGAACGTTGACGTCTCACACGTGAAGTGAGTTGTCTCACTAGAACGTTAACGTCTCACACAAGAAGTGATGTGTCTCATTAGAACATTGACGTCTCACACAAGAAGTGAGGAGTCTTAATAGAACATTGAAATCTCACATGTTTAGTGAGGTGTCTCACTAGAACATTCACGTCTCACACGAGAAGTCTTGTGTGTCAGTAGAACGTTGACGTCTCACACGTGTAGTTAGGTATCCCACTGGAACATTGACATCTTGCACGTGTAGTCAGGTTTTTCACTAGAACGTTGACGTCTCACACGTGAAGTGAGGTGTCTCACTGGGACGTTGAGATCTCACACGAGAAGTGAGGTGTCTCACTTGAACGTTGACGTCTCACACAAGAAGTGACGTGTCTCACTAGAACGTTGACGTCTCACACGAGAAGTGAGATGTGTCACTAGAACGTTGACGTCTCACACGAGAAATGAGGTGTCTCACTAGAACGTTGACGTCTCGCGCGGTATGATGACGTCACGGATTTTAGCGGACATTTTGTTCCAGCCGGATCCCAGTTATAAGTCGTCTGCTTTAATCGCATAATTCCACAGTATTCTGGATATCTGTGTTGCTGAATTTTTTGCAATTTGTTCAATTAATAATGGAGACGTCAAAGAAGAAAGATGTAGGTGGGAAGCGGTTTATAGCGCTGCCTTTAGCAACACAAACACAGCCGGTGTTTCCTTGTTTACATTCCCAAAGGTGAAGCTTTACTATGGAACAGAGTGGTCAAGCGAACATGGTTCTCTACCACATGTCAACCGGCAGGTTTCGGTAAGAAAATTGTGGTAATAAGTGGGGCTCTTACCGTAGACATGAGCGGAGCTTGCGTCGTTCCTCGTGTACCTGTTAAAGAGGCAGCTACGGACTCTCTTGTCCCCTCCGAGCGGCCACCCCCGAACGTGGGATGCTTCCACCGTGGAGGAGGGGGAAAAAAAAGCTCAGCCAGGCCCGACCAGTTGCTTTCGCCTCGCCTCGTCGAGAAAGGTGACTTCCCTCAGAGACACTGGCAGTCCCCACACCCCTCTGACTTTCAGGTATGACTTTATAATCTCACTAAAACACTAGTAACACAAGAAGTAGATAAAGAATTTTCCAGAATTATCCAATTAAATGTGTCTAATAACATCTGAATCGCTCCCACTGTCATGTCTTTTTTTGTCTATCATCAATCAATCAATCAATGTTTATTTATATAGCTCTAAATCACAAATGTCTCAAAGGACTGTAGAAATCATTACGACTACGACATCCTCGGAAGAACCCACAAAAGGGCAAGGAAAACTCACACCCAGTGGGCAGGGAGAATTCACACCCAGTGGGACGCCAGTGACAATGCTGACCATGAGAAACCTTGGAGAGGACCTCAGATGTGGGCAACCCCCCCCCCCCCTCTAGGGGACAGAAAGCAATGGATGTCGAGCGGGTCTAACATTACTGTGAAAGTTCAATCCATAGTGGCTCCAACACAGCCGCAAGAGTTCAGTTCAAAGCGGATCCAAGACAGCAGCGAGAGTCCCGTCCACAGGAAACCATCTCAAGCGGAGGCGGATCAGCAGCGTAGAGACGTCCCCAACCGATACAGAGGCGAGCGGTCCATCCTGGGTCTCGACTCTGGACATCCAGTATATCATCCATGGTCATCGGACCGGACCCCTTCCACAAGGTAGGGGGAGACATAGGAGAAAAAGAAAAGAAGCGGCAGATCAACTGGTCTAAAAAGGAGGTCTGTTTAAAGGCTAGAGCAGGGGTAGGGAACCTATGGCTCTAGAGCCAGATGCGGCTCTTTTGATGTCTGCATCTGGCTCTCAGATAAATCTTAGCTGACATTGCGTAACACAATAATTATGAATAATTTCGCTGGTAATCACAGTGCTAAAAATAACGTGCAAAATATAAAACATTCTCATGCATTTATATCCATCCATCTGTTTTCTACCGCATCTGTTCAAAAAGTCGCATTAATGGTAAGAAGTATTTTATGTCACAATGGGGGGTTGCAGCTTGCTGCGGGGCCGTTCTCCCGGGAAGGCAGACGGACTACTCGGGACATGGCATTTAGGTAAAAACATGATTTAATTTTAACTAAAAAAAATATGCAAACAAAAATCGCTCACAGTGGAGGCACAACTTGGGCTAAGGAACAAAGCTAACGCATAAACAGACTAAGAACATAAATCAAACAAAACTTACTTGGCATGGCATGAAGCATGAAACTATGGCAAGGCATGAAACAAGTCAGCACAGGGCGACTGACTGGCAAAGACGAGCTTAAATACTGCCTCTGATTAGTGCTCGGGAAGCAGGTGAGCGGGCATTTTGTCCACCAGAGACAGGTGGACAAAATGAGTAACCAAGGAAACCAGACAAGGGAGTGGAAAAAAACAGGAACTTAAAGAGTCCAAAAGGACAAACAGCACATGGCCAAACAAAAACATGATCAACAGACATGACAATTTATTTATTATTGGTTAGCTTCAGAATAAGAATGTTATTAAAAAGAAAAAGAGACTTATTATACTCTAAAAATGTTGGTCTTACTTAAAAATGCACGCATTTAGTTGTATTCAGTTTTAAAAAATATGATATGGCTCTCACGGAAATACATTTTGAAATATTTGGCTTTCATGGCTCTCTCAGCCAAAAAGGTTCCCGACCCCTGGGCTAGAGTATACAAATGAGTTTTAAGGTGAGACTTAAATGCTTCTACTGAGGTAGCATCTCGATTTCTAGTCCTTCACTCTCACTTTCCTCATCCACAAATCTTTCATCCTCGCTCAAATTAATGGGGAAATTCGTCGCTTTCTCGGCCCGAATCGCTCTGGCTGCTGGTGGCCATGATTGTACACAATGTTCAGAGGTGAGGAGCTCCACAACCCGTGACGTCACGCGCACATCGTCCGCAAGGCTTTTTTTATCGGCGACCAAAAGTGGCGAACTTTATCCTCGATGTTCTCTACTAAAACCTTTCAGCAAAAATGATGGCAATTCTCATTTCAGTAGGCCTTTAAATGTGGAATGTGGCACACACACACACACACACACACACACACACACACACACACACACACACACACACACATACACACACACACACACACACACACACTGGATTGCGACACACTCCGGCTGTTTACATCCAGGTGTGCGTCCCCTTTGCAACTTTGGAGTGGACGGCCAATCTTGTTTTGTGATCAATGCCGGCCTGTTTTTTTTGTGTGTGTTGCTTTCAAAGTGCGGCCAAAAGGAGGCCGAGAAGAGACATCACGGAACGGAAGAAGTTTCCCCGGGAGAAGAAAGCGGTGCTATTAGCACCTGGGCCGCTGAGTGAAAAGGAGGCGTGAATAGGAGGACTTGATGAAGATGCATTAGTGGCTTTCATCACACTCCTTCTCAAAGGCTCAGATGTGACATCAGAGAGAGAAAGTCTTTATTTGCGCTCCGGCGTGAAATAATGAATGTGTCCTTGAGAAAAACAAAGAGAAAACAGAGACGGCTGCTAATTGTTTTCAAGTCTGCCACCGCCGGCTAAACCAGTTTTTCTCGTCCTTCGTCCTTCCCGACGCTGTTTGTCTCTGCCTTGTTTACTTCACACGCCTCCTTCCTTGCCACCCGTGTCGCTCACTGCTCGCCCAAACTGACCGATCTGCTGTCGTTGGGTGTGGCCCCTAAGGGCGGCGACCCAGGTGAACTCATGTCCCAGAGTAAATTAAAACCCCAGTAGATTCTGCTCTAAAAACCTGGCAGCTCAGTCGCCACAAATTCACCCTAAAATGACCCGTGGTACTATTTTTATATTATAATAAAATATGACTGAAATAGGTTTTTGTCACCTTAACAACAAAGTCAGAGTCCACCTGTTTGTCTCTAAGGCAAACACAGAGGTTCCTGTCCTTTAAAAGAAGATCAGAAGTCTACAATTATTACAAAATCTTAGTTTCCTGTCCTCTAGACTAAGTTTCATGCTCTCTAGTCTTTTCCCTAAAAGATCATCAGAAGTCTACAATTATTATAAAACCTTTGTTTCCTGTCCTGTAGACAAAAGTCATGCTCTCTGGTCTTCCCAAAAAGTTAATCAGAAGTCTACAATTATTACAAAACCTTTGTTTTCTGTCTTGTAGACCATGGTCATGCTCTCTGGTCTTCCCAAAAAGATCATCAAGAGTCTACAATTATTACAAAACCTTTGTTTCCTGTCCTTTAGACGATGGTCATGCTCCCTGGTCTTCCCAAAAAGATCATCAGAAGTCTACAATTATTATAAAACCTTTGTTTCCTGTCCTGTACACTATGGTCATGCTGTCTGGTCTTCTCAACAACAACATCAGAAGTCTACAATAATTACAAAACCTTTGTTTCCTGTCCTTTAGACTAAGGTCATGCTCTCTGGTTTTCCCAAAAAGATCATCAGAAGTCTACAATTATTACAAAACCTTTGTTTCCTGTCCTTTAGACTAAGGTCATGCTCTCTGGTTTTCCCAAAAAGATCATCAGAAGTCTACAGCTATTACAAAACCTTTGTTTCCTGTCCTGTAGACTATGGTCATGCTCTCTGGTCTTCCCAAAAAGATCATCGGAGGTCTACAATTATTACAAAACCTTTGTTTCCTGTCCTGTGGACTAAGGTCATGCTCTCTGGTCTTCCCAAAAAGATCATCAGAAGTCTACAATTATTACAAAACCTTTGTTTCCTGTCCTTTGGACTAAGGTCATGCTCTCTGGTCTTCCAGTTTCTACCCACAGGCCATCAGGCTTGTGAATGCTAACTTGTGAATGCTAGCTCCCCCAGTTACCCCCCCCCCAGTTACCCCCCCCCCCCCACCCCCCTTCCCCTTTACTTTTATCGTTTGAACAAAAGACAACTACCTTGACCACCCCCGAATTGTGAACCATCACTGTAGACACTTGTCACCTTTGACCACTAAAGACATTTTTTAAAACTGCTGCTGTGACCCAATGTCCCCTCCACATTGATACTGTTGACTGTCAATCACAATGTGCAATAATGTTGTTACTCACTGTGCCTTGTATATAACATTTTATTTTATTTTATTTTTTTTATTTTATTTTATTTTAGCTAAGTACCGTGTGACTTGTTGAAGGGTGGACTAGCAAAGTAAGATTTTCATTGTACGGCAAACAGTCTGTTTAACTGTGCACATGACAATAAACAATCTTTAATCTTCAATCTTGAATAATACTAACACAGACACTCGTGTTAGCATGTCAGCTAATGACAACAGCGCTAGCGTCATTACGACAGCATGGACAAATATGCATGAAAACAATCCTACATACATCACACATGGGACACTTTGGTAAGTAAGAATTATTTTAGTTATAGTGTGTGAATGTGAGTGTGAATGTTGTCTGTCTATCTGTGTTGGCCCTGCGATGAGGTGGCGACTTGTCCAGGGTGTACCCCGCCTTCCGCCCGATTGTAGCTGAGATAGGCGCCAGCGCCCCCCGCGACCCCGAAAGGGAATAAGCGGTAGAAAATGGATGGATGGATGGATGTACAACTTACAAACTGTCAATCTTGGACTTGGACGTGGGTTGTTTTCCCGAGGTGCGAAGCGAATGGAGTGGAAACGGCGATGGCATGAAGGTAAAGACATCAATCAATCAATCAATCAATGTTTACTTATATAGCCCTAAATCACTAGTGTCTCACAGGGCTGCACAAACCACTACGACATCCTCGGTAGGCCCACATAAGGGCAAGGAAAACTCACACCCAGTGGGACATCGGTGACAATGATGACTCTGAGAACCTTGGAGAGGAGGAAAGTAATGGATGTCGACCGGGTCTAACATGATACTGTGAAAGTTCAATCCATAATGGATCCTACACAGTCGCGAGAGTCCAGTCCAAAGCGGATCCAACACAGCAGCGAGAGTCCCGTTCACAGCGGAGCCAGCAGGAAACCATCCCAAGCGGAGGCGGATCAGCAGCGCAGAGATGTCCCCAGCCGATACACAGGTAAGCAGTACATGGCCACCGGATCGGACCGGACCCCCTCCACAAGGGAGAGTGGGACATAGGAGAAAAAGAAAAGAAACGGCAGATCAACTGGTCTAAAAAGGGAGTCTATTTAAAGGCTAGAGTATAAAAATGAGTTTTAAGGTGAGACTGAAATGCTTCTACTGAGGTGGCATCTCAAACTTTTACCGGGAGGGCATTCCAGAGTACTGGAGCCCGAAATGAAAACGCCCTATAGCCCGCAGACCTTTTTTGGGCTTTGGGAATCACTAATAAGCCGGAGTCCTTTGAACGCAGATTTCTTGCCGGGACATATGGTACAATACAATCGGCAAGATAGGATGGAGCTAGACCGTGTAGTATTTTATACGTAAGTAGTAAAACCTTAAAGTCACATCTTAAGTGCACAGGAAGCCAGTGCAGGTGAGCCAGTACAGGCGTAATGTGATCAAACTTTCTTGTTCTTGTCAAAAGTCTAGCAGCCGCATTTTGTACCAACTGTAATCTTTTAATGCTAGACATGGGGAGACCCGAAAATAATACGTTACAGTAGTCGAGGCGAGACGTAACAAACGCATGGATAATGATCTCAGCGTCTTTAGTGGACAGAATGGAGCGAATTTTAGCGATATTACGGAGATGAAAGAAGGCCGTTTTAGTAACGCTTTTAATGTGTGACTCAAAGGAGAGAGTTGGGTCGAAGATAATACCCAGATTCTTTACCGTGTCGCCTTGTTTAATTGTTTGGTTGTCAAATGTTGGAGTTGTATTATTAAATAGAGGTCGGTGTCTAGCAGGACCGATAATCAGCATTTCCGTTTTTTTGGCGTTGAGTTGCAAAAAGTTAGCGGACATCCATTGTTTAAAGACATCTTTATTTTAACACTAAAAAGGAATAAACAAAAAGCGCGCACGAGGGCAGAAGTACAAAAACTGGGCTATGAAACAAAACACTAGCACAGAGGCTATAACTATAAACACGAAACAAAACACTTGCACAATGGCATGAATAACAAAAACTTATTTGGAAAAAGACAAGGGGCGTGGAGCAATGGCATAGAGGGTGCAGAGCAGGTGATTGAGGGCGTGAAGAGGGTGATGTTGCCAGGACGAAGAACAGAAACAGAATGGCTTAAATAGCGGTGACATGATCATTGAAAACAGGTGAGTGCCAAAACGTGAGACAGGTGCCTGACAGGTGAAAACTGATGAGTAGTCATGGTAACAAAAACAAACCAGGAAGTGCAAAACAGGAACTGAGTGTCCAAAAAACAAAAGGGAACACGACCAAAACAAAACATGATCCATAGGCGTGACATAAACGTTGCTTGGAGGGATGAATGAAGGATCCATACCTGTAGAAACGCTGCGGACGATTAGAAGACAAAAACAACACTTGCACCCTCGGTTCAAAGCTTTACACAACAGGAATTCACATTTACCAAGCATTACCTGTCGAGAGCAAACTCGTCCAAAAGATGGCGCCGTAGCACCAACAGTAACACACCATTCATGTGTATGTGCATGTGTTTCATGACAACTATTTGCATTATCCTTGAATCCGTATGTGAAGAGGCGGAGCCGACGGGGCCGGCAGTGGGGTAGGACAAACCGTGGTCCTACTCAAGATGGCGGCCAGGAGGCGGAGAATGCAGCGGAACGGAGAGGCGGGGCGCGCCTGGAGCAATGCTGCAGCGATCGGAACCGGGTGCGTAATACACACACCTGCTCTCGATCTGTGCATCTCCTCCTGCTGTATAAAAGGGGAGAAGGAGGAGCAACCGTGGCAGAAGGAGTAGGAGAGAGCCGGAGTGAACGATCAAGACGAGCGAGAACCACGGAGAGCCACGGAGCGACCAAGACCAGCACAGAAAGACGCGGGCAACTGAAAAGGACACCGGCGCGAGCAGCGAAGGAGGCACTGAAAGAGCGACCGACTGACACTGCGAGCGACTTTATTGCAAAATAAACAGTCAAACCTGTGTGAAGCGATGTCCTCCGTTAATGGTCCATGCAGCCGTTCACACCGTATAAATCCATGAATCAGCCGCGCCGCTTTATAAGCCACAGGGTTCAAAGTGCAGGGAAAAGGTAGCGACTTATCGTCGGGAATTTGCGGTAGTTGCAGGCTTGTTGGGATGTCGCATGGCTGCAGTTGTGTGTCCCCGAGTATGCAAGAATCCAGGAGAGTTGAGTGAAGGTAAGAGGAATTTAATACACATACGAAAATAACAAAAGCAAACATAAAGCAGTCATGCAAAGTAACGTTCTCAACATGATATTATCATTGAGCACTGAGGAGTGCTCGAGTGAAACATAAATAGACACTAGTGTGATTGACAGCAGGTGTGAACCGCTGCCAATCAATGAAAAGAGAAAAACAGTGCTCCGTGAATAAAAACAGGAAAATCAAAAAAATAAGAGCACTGAACAGGAAGTAAATAAAAAAACACGAAAAACTAACAGAAATGACGTGACACATTGTCACAAGGCTGCAGTGAACTCAATCACTCACTCACTCACTCACTCACTCACTCACTCACTCACTCACTCACTCACTCACTCACTCACTCAGCAACTTTTTGAAGCCTAAACCAAATCTCTGGTCCCAACTTTATGGGAACATTTGCGAGCACAAAACCAGGTCCAACTAACGGACAATGGAGAATGTGTCACGGCTACATTTACTCCGTTACATCTACTTGAGTAAATTCGGGATAAATTGTACTTCTAAGAGTAGTTTTTATGCGACATACTTTTACTTTTACTTGGGTATATTTATAGAGAAGAAACACTACTTTTACTCTGCTCCATTTATCTACATTCAGCTCGCTACTGTTTTTTATCGATCTGTTAATGTTTGTTTTGGTTTGTCACAGACCTTCAAAGTGGAATCTACGCATGGCTGCGTTTCACCAATCAAATGCAGTCACTGGTGACGTTTGACTCTGTTTCACCAATCAAATGCAGTCACTGATGACGTTGGACCAATCAAACAGAGCCAGGCGGTCACATGACCGTCTCACGTAAAACCCGACTTAAACAAGTTGAAAAACTTATTGGGGTGTTACCATTTAGTGGTCAATTGTACGGAATATGTTCTGTACTGTGCAATCTATTAATAAAAGTTTCAATCAATCAATCAGAAGTGTAATGGAAAAAGGACATTTTTTATTTCAACCGTACTTCCCGTCAAAAGCCTAAAGACTGACCGCACAGTTCCTGTCTTCACAATAAAAGTGCCGCTCCATCGCGCCTGCGCTAACAAAATAAGAGTCTCCGAACAAGCTCTCAAGCTACGGAGTTTGTCGGCAATGTATTTCTTGTAAAGTGTATAAAAACAAATATGGAAGCTGGACAAATAAGATGCCAAAACCCCACAACTTTTAATGTGGTATTAGACAGAAAGGAGGATTTTTTTTTCTCCTCTATTCAAAAACGTGGACGTTATCAGCACTACTGTCTGATTCCAATCAATGCAAGTCATCAGAATCAGGTAATACACCAACTTATATTCTTGTCTTCATGAAAGATAGGAATCTATATGTTAAACATGCATGTATATTCATTAAAACACCTTTAACGTGAACAAATACAGCAAAATAAATAAATATAAATTATATACTGTATTTATAAATGTATGTACATATATATGATATGTGTGTGTATGTATATGTATATATGAGGTAGATCACCTCGACTTGGTCATTTATTAAAGGCCTACTGAAACCCACTACTACCGACCACACAGTCTGACAGTTTATATATCAATGATGAAATATTAACATTGCAACACATGCCTATACGGCCTTTTTAGTTTGCTAAATTGCAATTTTAAATTTCGCGCGAAGTATCCTGCTGAAAACGTCGCGGTATGATGACGCGTGCACGTGGCGTCACGGATTGTAGCGGACGTTTTGATCCAGCACCGATACCAGCTTTAAGTCGTCTGCTTTAATCGCATAATTCCACAGTATTCTGGACGTCTGTGTTGCTGAATTTTTTGCAATTTGTTTAATTAATAATGGAGACGTCAAAGAAGAAAGATGTAGGTGAAAAGCGGTGTATTGCGGCTGACTTTAGCAACAGAAAAACAGCCTGTGTTTCCTTGTTTACGTTCCCGAAAGATGACGCTGAAGCTTTCCTATGGAACAGAGCGGTCAAGCGAACATGGTTCCCTACCACATGTCAACCGGCAGGTTTCGGTGAGAAAATCGTGTTAATAAGTCTGCTCTTACCGTAAAAATGAGCGGAGCGTTTGCGTCGTTCTTCCTGCAGCTGTGGACTCTCTTGCCTCCTCCCACCGGCCGCCCCTGACCGTCGGATGCTTACACCGACGGTGTCGAGAAAAGTGGCTCCCCTCGGAGACACTGGCGGTTACCACACCCGCGGCCACACCCCTCCGACTTTCAGGTACGACCATATAATCTCACTAAAACACTAGTAACACAATAAGCAGATAAGAAATTTTCCAGAATTATCCTAGTAAATGTGTCTAATAACTGCCCCTGTCTTTTTTTCCTTTTTTTTTTCTAGTTCTTCACTCTCACTTTCCTCATCCACGAATCTTTCATCCTTGCTCAAATTAATGGGGAAATTGTCGCTTTCTCGGTCCGAATCGCTCTAGCTGCTGTTGGCCATGATTGTAAACGATGTTCAGATGTGAGAAGCTCCACAACCCGTGACGTCACGCGTACATCGTCTGCTACATCGTCGATGTTCTCTATTAAATCCTTTCAGCAAAAATATGGCAATATCAGGAAATAACCAAGTATGACACATAGAATGGACCTGCTATCCCCGTTTAAATAAGAAAATCTCCTTTCAGTAGGCCTTTAAGTATTTGATTAATGTTGAAAAACTTATTGGGGTGTTACCATTTAGTGGTGAATTGTACGGAATACGTACTGTACTGTGCAATCTACTAATACAAGTTTCAATCAATCAATCAATCAATCAATCAATCAATGCCTATGGTGCTGTTAAGTTATTGTGGCTCAATTGGCCTTAATTTTTTTTCATTGTAATGTATTATTATTTAATATATATTTTTGTTTTAGTTGCTTAAGAGATAGTCCTGGCTCTGAATTTGCTCGTTGCTATTTTAATGTTTTTGTGCATTACTTGTTGCCGTCATCATTAAACGGACAGGTTACTCATCAGTTACTCAGCACTTGAGTAGTTTTTTACACAACATACTTTTTTACTTTTACTCAAGTAAATATTTGGGTGACTACTCCTTACTTTTACTTGAGTAATACATCTCTAAAGCATGGGTGTCAAACTCTGGCCCGTGGGCCAAATTTGGCCCGCCATGTGATTTCATTTGGCCCTTGAGGTAACATCAAATTAAGATTAGAGCTGGCCCGCCGGTATTATAACACATTTGCCAACCCTCCCTGCCTTTACCGTCCTCTACAACCTGTTGTCACGTCCGCTTTTCCGCCATAGAAACAATGTGCCGCCTCAGTCACATAATATCTGCAGCTTTAACACACACGAATGAATGCGAGCCATACTTGGTCAACAGCCATACAGGTCACACTGGGGGTGGCCGTATAAACGACTTTAACACTGTTACAAATATGCGCCACATTGTGAAGCCACACCAAACAAGAATGATAAACACATTTCGGGAGAACATCTGCACCGTAACACACGTAATTCCTCTCCTCCTGTATTTTGTTGCTCCGCAGTTTCTACTTCCGCTACGCTGTGAGCAAGCCTGGCCATCTTTAAACCGCACTTTTCATTTCCTTTAACCGCCATTTTTCTTTTTTCCCCGAGAGCCCGACCCTACCCGGTCTCATCGCTCGGCAGCATTCTGCGAACATCACGGGCGGCCGCTGCAGTTACGTTACAAGGCGCCTCGTCCGCTTCCGGGTCTGACTTTGGGTTTTCGCTTTGAACCACCGACGACCTCCACAAGATCCAAGATGCACTATTTATGTTTACTGTTCCATGTTTAGACGGAGGCTCCACTTCCAACAAAGCATGCAATGCTTCTTTCTTTCTTTTCTTTTTTATTATTATTAATCACTGCTTTGTGATACAATCTTTATGTAATGTGTGTTAATAAACACGTAGCTGCTGTTGTTGTATGTGGTAAATATTGTAAAGGAAAAAAAACAAACAATTTAGTGCAAATGAATCAGGATGTCCATTTAAAATAACCATTATGACCAAAAAGGAACTACAACTAAATAAAAAAATAAAAAAATAAATAAATACCCAGAACCCGTTGCAGCACTAACTCTTCCGGGATGCTATAATATACACCCCCGACCCCACCTAACCTGCACCCCTCCTCCAATTTCTATTTAAATCGTATTTCCATCCATCCATTTTCTACCGCTTATTCGCTTTCGGGGTCGCGGGGGGCGCTGGCGCCTATCTCAGCTACAATCGGGCAGAAGGCAGGGTACACCCTGGACAAGTCGCCACCTGATACTTTTAAATCATTATTGATAGGTTGATTGGGAACATTAAATTGTCTCTCTATCTGTGTTGGCCCTGTGATGAGGCGGCGACTTGTCCAGGGTGTACGCTGCCTTCCGCCCGAACGCAGCTGAGACAGGCTGCAGCGACCCCAGATGGGACAAGCGGTACAAAATGGATGGATGGATGGACTTCTGTTTCCAGCTCGATACCTGCTCGCTCCCATGCTAAGCCTTTTTGTTTGTTATCCGCCCACGTGCGCGCTTTTTGTTTGTACCCTTTGTTTGTTTTTGTCTGAG
Organism: Nerophis ophidion; assembly: GCF_033978795.1. Lineage (NCBI taxonomy): Eukaryota > Metazoa > Chordata > Actinopteri > Syngnathiformes > Syngnathidae > Nerophis > Nerophis ophidion. The sequence continues at coordinate 52,860,006 of NC_084620.1, read as the reverse complement.
TATTTAAATTAAAATCATGTTTTCTCACTCCATGCCTGTCTCCATCTCTGCATCTTGGGGTTCGTCACAAACAATGACGGATGGATAATTTGAAACTCGACTTTGCATGTGACTATAAAGTCATATAAGCCTCGCTTGTTCAATATTCAAAGTCAAACTTTTTGGGATCCCTCTTAAAAGGTTCATTTGTTCAACTTTGGCCCGCGACTTTGTTCCATTTTAAATTTGAGTTTGACACCCTTGCTCTAAAGCAGGGGTAGGGAACCTATGGCTCTAGAGCCAGATGTGGTTCTTTTGATGACTGCATCTGGCTCTCAGATAAATCTTAGCTGACATTGCTTAACGCGATAATTATGAATAATTTCGCTGGTAATCACAGTGCTAAAAATAACGTGCAAAATATAAAACATTCCCATGCATTTATATCCATCCATCCGTTTTCTACCGCACCTGTTCAAGAAGTCGCATTAATGGTAAGACGTATTTCATGTCACGATGGAGGGGTTGGGGTTGCAGCTTGCTGCGGGGTCGTTCTCCCAGGAAGGCAGACGGACTACTCGGGACATGGCATTTAGGTAAAAACATGATTCAATTTTAACTAAAAAAAGATACAAACAAAAATCGCTCACAGCGGAGGCACAACTTGGGCTAAAGAACAAAGCTAACGCATAAACAGACTAAGAACATAAATAAAACAAAACTTACTTGGCATGGCATGAAGCACGAAACTATGGCAAGGCATGAAACAAGTCAGCACAGGGCGACTGACTGGCAAAGACAAGCTTAAATACTGCCTCTGATTAGTGCTCGGGAAGCAGGTGAGCGGGCATTTTGTTCACCAGAGACAGGTGGACAAAATGAGTAACCAAGGAAACCAGACAAGGGAGTGGAAAAAAACAGGAACTTAAAGAGTCCAAAGGACAAACAGCACATGGCCAAACAAAAACATGATCAACAGACATGACATTTTATTTGTTATTGGTTAGCTTCAGAATAACAATGTTATTAAAAAGAATAAGAGACTTATTATACTCTAAAAATGTTGGTCTTACTTAAAAATGCACGTATTTAGTTGTATTCAGTGTTAAAAAAAAAGATATGGCTTCCACGGTAATACATTTTGAAATATTTGACTTTCATGGCTCTCTCAGCCAAAAAGGTTCCCGACCCCTGCTCTAAAGTAACAGTATTCTTACTTGAGTACAATTTCTGGCTTCTGGCTACTCTACCCACTCTGGTCACGGCCCCACAACTCCCCATTGTTTTCCATTTTCACTTCCTGTGGTCCCAAAGCATTGGTGCAGACATCCCTAACCCAGGGCTCTCCCGGCGAGACCCTGGGAGACCCCGGGAGACCCTTGGGAGACCCTTGGGAGACCCTTGGGAGACCCTGGGAGAGCCTGGGTGTCTGGCTAATAATGGCCTCCCCATTCAATCCCAGTTTCTCATCACAGTTCATATCGTTAAAGGGGAACATTATCACCAGACCTATGTAAGCGTCAATATATACCTTGATGGTGCAGAAAAAAGACAATCTATTTTTTTAACCGATTTCCGAACTCAAATTGGGTGAATTTTGGCGAATTAAACGCCTTTCTGTTTATCACGCTGGAAGCGATCACGTCAGAATGTGACGTCGCCGAAGTAACGCACCCGCCATTTTCATTTTCACATTACAAACACCGGGTCTCAGCTCTGTTATTTTCCGTTTTTTTGACTATTTTTTGGAACCTTGGAGACATCATGCCTCGACGGTGTGTTGTCGGAGGGTGTAACAACACTAACAGGGAGGGATTCAAGTTGCACCACTGGCCCGAAGATGCCAAAGTGTCTGCCGCCAGACCCCCATTGAATGTACCAGAGTGTCTCCAAATTTTACCGGCGATGCTAAGGCAGACATGGCACAGAGATGTATGGATAACCTGCAAATGCATTTGCAACGATAGTCAACGAAATCACAAAGGTGAGTTTTGTTGATGTTGACTGCCAGCTAATCGATGCTAACATGCTACGCTAATCGATGCTAACATGCTATTTACCGGCGGTGCTAAAGCAGATATGGCACAGAGATGTATGGATAACCTGCAGATGCCTTTGCAACTATATTACGTTTCCTTCCACCCACATTTAATGCGAAACAAACACTTACCAATCGACAGATTTAAGTTGCTCCAGTGTCACAAGATACGAAAGTCCTGATCGTTTGGTCCGCATATTTTACCGGCGATGCTAACGCAGCTATTCGGCCATGCTATGGCTATGAATAGCGTCAATAGCTATTTGCTCAATAGCTTCAGTTTCTTCTTCAATAGTTTCATACTCCAACCATCTGTTTAAATACGTGCGTAATCTGTTGAATCGCTTAAGTCGCCGAAATCCGAGTTTGAATCCGAGCTAATGTCGCTATATCTTGCTGTGGTATTCCCATTTTTTTTTCTTTACATTGGCAGCACTGTATGACGTCACAGGGAAACGGCCAGTTTCTTCGCAGAGAGCGAAAATAAGGCACTTTAAAGCTTTATTTAGGGATATTCCGAGACCGGTAAAATTTTGAAAAAAAATTCAAAAAATACAACAAGCCACTGGGAACTGATTTTTATTGTTTTTAACCCTTTTGAAATTGTGAAAATGTTCCCCTTTAATTATGCAGCAGAGGCGCCCGAGGGGAATATATGACCACTGCACAATCTGTCCATCTGGCACGTCATTAAAAGTTTCCTGAAGAAGAAACAGCATTCATTTCAATTAAAAGTGTGACATCACAGCCAAATAACGGGCCTAGCCTCCTACGACCGGCAGCTTAGAACACACATTCAAATCTATTCTGTACATTGCATATATATATATATATATTTTTTTTTTCCCAAGAAAAGTGCATCTCTTGCTTCCAAAAAGAAGCCCCCTAGTAGGAAATATGCAAAGAGCAAATATCAGCAAAGCCTCCTACATGCCAGCAGCCCCAGGCAGCAACACTGCAGCTATTTGCAGATTCCACTCTTGGAATTCACACCATGACAAATGAACCATTGGAGTTTGGAATTGCCATTTATCTGCCGCCGCACACAGCCACTTGATTTGGGTGTGAAAAAGAAAAGGAATTATACGGACAAATACAGAATGAAAGACTTAGGGGATGAGTGATAAAAATAAATAAATAGACGCGTTCGGGGTGGGCGTGTCTTATCGCAGCCGAGCGAAGAAATAAGAAACACAGCATCTGATATCGAGCGTCGCGGTGTGCGCCCACTGAAGCCCCGCGGGATTGCTTTCAAGACTTTGGACCCGCCAGACCAGGGGTGTCAAACTCAAATACAGAGTGGGCCAAAATTTTAAACTGAACAAAGCCGAGGGCCAAGGTTAAATAAATAAATAAATAAATAAATAGGTTGTACTTGTATAGCGCTTTTCTACCTTCAAGGTACTCAAAGCGCTTTGACACTACTTCCACATTTACCCATTCACACACACATTCACACACTGATGGAGGGAGCTGCCATGCAAGGCGCCAACCAGCACCCATCAGGAGCAAGGGCTCTTGCTCAGGACACAACGGACGTGACGAGGTTGGTACTTGGTGGGATTTGAACCAGGGACCCTCGGGTTGCGCACAGCCACTCTCCCACTGTGCCACGAACAAATTAAGCTTTTAATAGGGACCCAAACAAGTTTTGCATTGAATATTGAACAAGCGAGACTTATATAACTTTATAGTGACATGCAAAATCCAGTTTCAAATAATACTAATTTAAAAATAGCAATGTCATATCAAATCCATCCATCCATCCATTTTCTACCGCTTATTCCCTTTTGGGGTCGCAGAGGGCGCTGGCGCCTATCTCAGCTACAATTGGGCGGAAGGCGGGGCACACACTGGACAAGTCGCCACCTCATCGCAGGGCCAACACAGATAGACAGACAACATTCACACTCACATTCACACACAAGGGCCAATTTAGTGTTGCCAATCAACCTATCCCCAGGTGCATGTCTTTGGAAGTGGGAGGAAGCCGGAGTACCCGGAGGGAACCCACGCATTCACGGGGAGGACATGCAAACTCCACACAGAAAGTTCCCGAACCTGGATTTGAACCCAGGACTTCGTATTGTGAGGCAGACGCACTAACCCCTCTGCCACCGTGAAGCCCGCATATCAAATCAAATTTAAATATAAATTGAATGCCTCTTTTCTATTGGCAGCCTTCTCAGGTAAATATCAAAATAAACCTTTCCCTTCCATCCATCCATCCATCTTCTTCCGCTTATCCGAGGTAGGGTCGCGGGGGCAACAGCCTAAGCAGGGAAACCCAGACTTCCCTCTCCCCAGCCACTTCGTCTAGCTCTTCCCGGGGGATCCCGAGGCGTTCCCAGGCCAGCCGGGAGACATCGTCTTCCCAACGTGTCCTGGGTCTTCCCCGATTGGACGTGCCCTAAACACCTCCCTAGGGAGGCGTTCGGGTGGCATCCTGACCAGAGGCCTGAACCACCTCATCTGGCTCCTCTCGATGTGGAGGAGCAGCAGCTTTACTTTGAGTTCCTCCCGGATGGCAGAGCTTCTCACCCTATCTCTAAGGGAGAGCCCCGCCACACTAATTTCGGCCGCTTGTACCCGTGATCTTATCCTTTCGGTCATGACCCAAAGCTCATGACCATAGGTGAGGATGGGAACGTAGATCGACCGGTAAATTGAGAGCTTTGCCTTCCGGCTCAGCTCCTTCTTCACCACAACGTCCGCATTACTGAAGACGCCGCACCGATCCACCTGTCGATCTCACGATCCACTCTTCCCTCACTCGTGAACAAGACTCCTCGGTACTTGAACTCCTCCACTTGGGGCAGTGTCTCCTCCCAAACCCGGAGATGGCACTCCACCCTTTTCCGGGCGAGAACCACGGACTCGGACTTGGAGGTGCTGATTCTCATTCCGGTCGCTTCACACTCGGCTGCAAACCGATCCAGTGAGAGCTGAAGATCCCGGTCAGATGAAGCCATCAGGACCACATCATCTGCAAAAAGCAGAGACCTAATCCTGCGGTCACCAAACCGGAACCCCTCAACGCCTTGACTGCGCCTAGAAACCTTTCCCATAGGCTAATAATAAATGTTTATATTGTAGCGTCCAGGAAGAGGTAGTGCTGCAAGGGGGTTCTGTTTATTTGTTCTGTTGTGTTTATCTTGTGTTACAGTGCGGATGTTCTCCCGAAATGTGCTTGTCATTCTCGTTTAGTGTTGGTTCACAGTGTGGCGCAAAGTTTGATCACATTACGCCTGCACTGGCTTCCTGTGCACTTAAGATGTGACTTTAAGGTTTTACTACTTACGTATGAAATACTACATGGTCTAGCGCCATCCTATCTTGCCGATTGTATTGTACCATATGTCCCGGCAAGAAATCTGCGTTCAAAGGACTCCGGCTTATTAGTGATTCCCAAAGCCCCAAAAAAAGTCTGCGGGCTATAGAGCGTTTTCATTTCGGTCTCCAGTACTCTGGAATGCCCTCCCGGTAACAGTTCGAGATGCCACCTCAGTAGAAGCATTTAAGTCTCACCTTAAAACTCATTTGTATACTCTAGCCTTTAAATAGACTCCCTTTTTAGACCAGTTGATCTGCCGTTTCTTTTCTTTTTCTCCTATGTCCCACTCTCCCTTGTGGAGGGGGTCCGGTCCGATCCGGTGGCCATGTACTGCTTGCCTGTGTATCGGCTGGGGACATCTCTGCGCTGCTGATCCGCCTCCGCTTGGGATGGTTTCCTGCTGGCTCCGCTGTGAACGGGACTCTCGCTGCTGTGTTGGATCCGCTTTGGACTGGACTCTCGCGACTGTGTTGGATCCAATATGGATTTAACTTTCACAGCATCATGTTAGACCCGCTCGACATCCATTGCTTTCGTCCTCTCCAAGGTTCTCATAGTCATCATTGTCACCGATGTCCCACTGGGTGTGAGTTTTCCTTGCCCTTATGTGGTTCTACCGAGGATGTCGTAGTGGTTTGTGCAGCCCTTTGAGACACTAGTGATTTAGGGCTATATAAGTAAACATTGATTGATTGATCGATTGATATTTGTAACAGTCTTAAAGTTGTTTTATACGGCCACCCTCAGTGTGACCTGTATGGCTGTTGACCAAGCTTGCATTGCATTAGCGTGTGTGTGTGTGTGTAAAAGCCAGATATGTTATGTGACTATATGTTAATTTGATATTGCCTCAAGGGCCAAATGAAAATACACGGCGGGCCAAATTTGGTCCGCCGGCCAGAGTTTGACACCCATGCGCCAGACCATGGGTGTCAAACTCAATTTTCTCCCGAATTTCTCCAGATTTCTACCCGGACAATAATATTGGGGGCGTGCCTAAAAAGCACTGCCTTTAGCGTTCTCCACAACCTGTCGTTACGTCCGCTTTTCCTCCATACATACAGCGTGCCGGCCAAGTCACATAATATATGCGGCTTGTACACACACACACAAAAGTGAATGCAAGGCATATTTGATCAACAGCCATACAGGTCACACTGAGAGTGTCCGTATAAACAACTTTAACACTGTTACAAATATGGGCCACACTGTGAACCCTGACCAAACAAGAATGACAAACACAATTCAGGAGAACAACCGCACCGAAACACAACATGAACACAACAGAACAAATACCCAGAACCCTTTGCAGCACTAACTCTTTCGGGACGCTACAATATCCACCCCCGCTACCACCAAACCCCGACCACCTCATTTTTATTTTATTTTCAAAATTTATTAGCTAGTGGAAAAAGTTAATGTTGATATTTACTTCAAAAGGCTGCAAATACAAAAGAGGCATTACATTTTTTACTTAAATGTTATTTCTGTGATGTTTTTTTTGTTTTTTAAAGTGGATTTTGCACTATTAGGTTGTATAAACATTGTTAAAGCAAATCAGTGTAGCAAACTGAGCAATAATTAACATTTTATTCATTCACTTTCTCTTGCTACTTCAAGGCTTGAATGTTTGATTCATTCCTTATTGTTATTTTACTTTAAAGTGTATTATTGGCCTGTGGAAAACAGTTTATTTTGATATTTACCTCAGAAGGCTGCAAATTGAAAAGAGGCACTCAATTTGTCCCCTATGCAAAGTTTCCTAAAAAATGTCATTTCTGCCTCTTTGAGCTGTAATCTGACCCCCTTAAAATGCTTCAAAGTGCAAGTTAAAGCTCTACTATGCCAAGCGAAAGCCATTTATCAACAACATCCAGAAACGCCGATCTGTAATTTGACCCCCTTGATATGCCATTGATATTTTTTAATTATTGTTATTATTGTTTGAAACTCAATTTTGCATGTCACTAAAGTTATATAAGCCTTGCTTGTTCAATATTCAATGCAAAACTTGTTTGGGTCCCTATTAAAAGGTTAATTTTTTCAACCTTAGCCCGCCGCTTTGTTTAGTTTTGAATTTTGGCCCACTCTGTGTTTGAGTTTGACACCCCTGCTCCATACAAACAGCGTGCCGGCCAAGTCACATAATATATGCGACGTATACACACACTTAAGTGAATGCCTGCATACTTGCTCCACAGCCATACAGGTCGGACTGAGGGTGGCCGTATGAACAACTTTAACACCGTTACAAATATGCGCCGCGCTGTGAACCCACACCAAACAAGAATGACAAACACATTTCGGGGGAAAACATCCGCACCGTAACACAAGATAGACACAACAGAACAAATACCCACAACTCCTTGCAGCACTGACTCTTCCGGGACACTACAATATGCACCCCCCGCTACCCACCAACCCACCCATCTCATTGTTATTTTATTTTAAGATTTATTAGCCTGTGGAAAAATGTAATGTTGATATTTACCTCAGAAGGCTGCAAATAGAAAAGAGGCATTAAATGTTTTATTAAAATTGTATTTATTTTGCCATTGATGTTTTTTTGAAAGTTGATTTTGCACTATTAAGTTATATAAGTATTGCTTGTTCCATATTCAGTAGTAAAGCAAATCAGTGTAGCAAACTGAGCAATAATTAACAATTTATTTATGCACTTTCTAAGCCTGAATGTTCGATTCGTTCATTATTGTTATATTATTTTCAAATGTATTACTAGCCTGTGGAAAAAGTTTATTTTGATATTTACCTCAGAAGGCTGCAAATAGAAAAGAGGCACTGAATTAGTCCCCTACGCAAAGTTTCCTAAACAATGTCATTTCTGCCTCTTTGAGCTGTAATCTGACCCCCTCAAAATGCTTCAAAGTGCAAGTTAAAGCTCTACTATGCCAAGCGAAAGCCATTTATCAACAACATCCAGAAACGCCGATCTGTAATTTGACCCCCTTAACATGCTTCAAAACTCACCCAATTTTACACACACATCAGGACTGGCAAAAATTGCTATCCCATAAAAAACCAAACCCCAAAAATTAAAATTGCGCTCTAATGCCCCCTAGGAAAATCCCAACCAAAACTGCTTGTAACTTCTGTTAGGAATGTCATACAGACATGAAACAAAATCCTATATGTAGGTCTGACTTAGACCAGGGCTTGGGTCGGGTGGCCAGCAGCTTTAATTATTATTTGAAACTCGATTTTGCATGTCACTATAAAGTTATATAAGCCTGGCTTGTTCAATGTTCAATGCAAAACTTGGTTGGGTCCCTATTAAAAGGTTCATTTGTTCAACCCTTGGTCCGCGGCTTTGTTCAGGTTTAAATGTCGGCCCACTCTGTATTTGACTTTGACACCCCTGCGCCAGACATTGGAGTCAAACCCCGGACGACGTCATGTCTTCAACCTGCAGAAAGTTCCCGGCGAGATGCTGACTTCCTGCGTCCGCGACGTGACTTCCTCTTTCGCTGGTTAAGCACTGAAGGGCCCTAAAGCGTCAACAAACTCTTTTTCTTGTTCTAAACACACAGTCTTGGCTCGGCTGTGGCGTGGACTTGGCGGCGACGAGCGTGCGTGTGTGTGTGTGTGTGTGTGTGTGTGTGTTGTGCTGCTCACTCAAACTCACTCGACAAGCCCCAGTGACCAGCAGCCTACAGGTGATTAACACGCAAACACACCAGTGGCATGGTGTTGACACATTTAACAAGCTTCATTTCACAGGAAAAAAAAAGACCACCATATTTTCCGGACTATAGACGAGATTTTCGAGACAAAAAAAATATTATTCCGTGTGTTAGCCACACCGAAATGACTTATTTTCACGGAAACGTGTCAAGGTTAGTTTGTGACGAACCCCAAGACGCAGAGATAATGAGAAAACATGATTTAATGTAAATACTAAAAAAAGAACAAACAAAAGGGGTACAATAAGGGGTACAATATTAAACAAAAGGAGCTTGGCATGGAAGCTAGCAAAACCAAAAGGCTTAGCGTGGAGGCTAGCATAAACAGAACAGGGAACAGAAGTCGTTACGTGTTGTACAAAGGCAAAATAGGAAGCAGGGCACCAAAAAACAGTAAGCTACAAACATCGAACGGATTATAGCTTACCGCTACGCTGCAACGACACGACACGACAGGAGCGACAATACAATACAGAAGCGACATGCAATACGTGACATTAATCCACCACTGACTGGAGGAACAAAGCAGGCACAAATTGGAACGGGCTGATTGACACCAGGTGTGGTGCCCAGGGAGAAACACAGGAACTGGTAAATGGGTTGTACTTGTATAGCGCTTTTCTACCCCCTTTTTAAGGAGCCCAAAGCGCTTTGACATTATTTCCAGATTCGCCCATTCACGCACACATTCAGTTTATTTCAGTCTAACAAAAACATATTCAAACATGGATCACGATTCAAAAATGAATAACATGACTGAAACAGGCAGAAGCAAAAAAGCTTATATGCCCAACATAACATTTTTTACATTCAATTAAGTTACCTTTTCTAATAATTTTGTAATACAAAACGAAATATAATCATTCAGCATTTACATTTAAGTTGCCCTTTAAAAAATAATACAAAAATATGTACTTACACACATGCACTTTTTTGTAAATAGATAAACATACATACCTTCTAAATACAACATTTAACCAAACAAACATAAATTTCTAGTTCCCATAACTTTTTAAAATACATTGTGACATGTTCTTTTTTAAATTAAATACAGAGTCACTCATTTTTATTTCTTTACCAACATTCACACACTAACGGTGGGAGCAGCCATGCAAGGCGCTCACCAGGACCCATCAGGAGCAAGGGTGAAGTGTCTTGCCCAAGGACACAACAGACGTGACTGGGATGGTAGAAGGTGCATGGGATTGAAACAGTAACCCTCATATTGCTGGCACAGCTACTCTACCAACTTCGCCACGCCATCCCAAACAGACAAAATAAGAGCGCTGACAGGAAACACTACACACACACACAGAGGCGACATGGAATACGTGACAATAATCCAGCACTGACTGGAGGAACAAAGCAGGTACAAATAGGAGTGGGCTGATTCACACCAGGTGTGGTCCGGTGCCGATCAGACGCAGCTGAGGGGAATCAGCGCCCAGGGAGAAACACAGGAAATGGTAAATGGGTTGTACTTGTATAACGCTTTTCTACCCCTTTTTAAAAGGAGCCCAAAGCGCTTTGACAGTATTTCCACATTCGCGCACACATTCACACACTAACGGTGGGAGCAGCCATGCAAGGCGCTCACCAGCACCCATCAGGAGCAAGGGTGAAGTGTCTTGCCCAAACACAACAGACATGACTGGGATGGTAGAAGGTGCATGGGATTGAACCAGTAACCCTCAGATTGCTGGCGCAGCCACTCTACCAACTACGCCGCGCCATCCCAAACAGATAAAATAAGAGCGCTGACAGGAAACACTACAAACACACTGAGGAAACAAACACAAAGGCAGAGGGAAAAACTAAAACATAGACAAATAGTCAGGAGCAAGCCTGACAGAAATATTCTGTAAATGTTTATTTACATACCTTCATTGTTTCCAAACGGTGTCGGTAACAGGGCAGTAAAACGGGTGACCAAACAAAACAGAAGTCATGGTCATGGACCAACTAGCTGCACAAGCTAGATCTCCAATCAGCTAAACAGACTCAATTACTCCACGCTGACCTTTTGGTGAATTTACTGAGGAATTTGTAGAACTAAAACTATACAAGTTTTTGTTTCATGTCTGTACGACATTCCTGCCGGAAGTTACAAGCAGTTTTGTCTGTGTTTTATTCCTAAGGGGCGCGAGAGCGCAATCGTGAGTTTTGGGGTTTGTTTTTTTTATTAGATAGCAATTTTCACATGTCGTGATGTTATAGATAGATAGATGGATAGATAGTACTTTATTTATTCCGTCAGGAGAGTTCCTTCAGGAAAATTACAATTTTCAGCACAATCCCATTCAAGATCAGACAAACATTACAGGGAGACAGAACAGGATCGCTGACGGGTCTGCCGGCTTCCAGCGCCCCTTACAAAAAAGATGACATACAGGTAAACAAGGGGGGGGGGGGGGGGGGGAATAGAAGATTAAAATAAAATTAAAAAATCGGTCTTAGCCTAGGCCCTGGAGTGGGGGTGCAGACTGAGGCCAAGGGAAAAAAACAAACAAAAAAACACAACTCATAGCCATAGTACACATCCCTCTTCCATGTGTGTAAGAGGGAAACATCAAACATCAAAGAACACAGAGGACATTAAAAACATTAAAGCAGCAGATACAACCAGACAATCCTACATGCAGCTATGAATAAAAAGTAAAAGAAACATATCCACTGTGGTGGCCTCTGCGGTGTTCCACGCCATCGTCCGCTGGGGTGGAGGGAGCATGGCCAGAGACAGAAGCAGACCCAACAAAGCAACCAAGACAGCCGACTCCACTCTCGGCCAGTGTCCAGTCCGCATGGATGAGCGAGGATACGTCCAAGGTGACTGAGGTGTCCGACACCTGCTCACCCAGTCAAGACACCGCGAAGCCTCTCCGTCCCAGTAGCTCAGTGCTAGCTCCACAGTCCTGTCCCCTCATCCGCATCTCCTCCAGTACATCCAAACAGACTCTGGTGTAGCAGAGACCCTGCAGCTGGTCTCCATGGCCAAAAGGCTCCCGGGAGGCAGATCCAGAAGTCCACAAAAAAAAGCACCACAGAGGTCACGAAAGTGCCACCCCTTGTCACACAGTCCCAAAGGGTCCCGGACCAAAATGCAAAAAAATATAAATATGTTATGTCCAGTTTGGTAAGTTTTGAAGCATTTTTACAGCTCAAAGAGGCAAAAATTACATTTTTGAAGGGTTTTTTGCCAACTTCCTATTGATTTTTGCAAATGGATGAAATCTTGTCACGTTGGAAGCCCATTGTGATGCGTATTGAGTCACCTCATGATGCAAATGGACCAAGACAGGCAGGAATTGCAGTTAAGAGCTTGGTTTACTATACAAACCCCGTTTCCATATGAGTTGGGAAATTGTGTTGGATGTAAATACAATGATTTGAAAATCATTTTCAACCCATATTCAGTTGAATGCACTACAAAGACAACATATTTGATGTTCAAACTCATAAACTTTATTTTTTTTTGCAATTAATTAACTTAGGGGCATGGATCAATGGCATAGAAAGTGCATAGCAGGTGATCGAGGCTGTGAAGGAGGTGATGTTGCCAGGATGAACAACAGAAACAGAATGGCTTAAATAGTGACATGATCATTGAAAGCAGGTGAGTGCCAAAACGTGAGACAGGTGAGTGACAGGTGAAAACTAATGAGTAGTCATGGTAACAAAAACAAACCAGGAAGTGCAAAAAAGGAACTGAGTGTCCAAAAAACAAAACTGAACATGATCCAAGCACACAGGAAATGGGAATAAAACCCGGGAAGGGTCGAGGTTCCGACCGGGTTATTCGTTTATGTCCCGCTATCCCACAAACTGGTATTTTCCACTTGTGTGACATGAGAGCAGAGTTGAATCCCGTCTTTGCCGCCATGCTAGAAGGATGTCTCTGCGTAGTGTGTTGTGGACTCAACCCGGGAGAAGGACTAATACTGTGGGGCAAAAAAGTATTTGATTGTGCAAGTTCTCCCAATTAAAATGATCAATCAATCAATGTTTATTTATATAGTCCTAAATCACAAATGTCTCAAAAGACTGTACAAACCACAACGACATCCTCGGAAGAACCCACATAAGGGCAAGGAAAACTCACACCCAGTGGGACGCCAGTGACTGATGACTATGAGAACCTTGGAGAGGACCTCATATGTGGGCAACTCCCCCCCCTAGGGGACCGAAAGCAATGGATGTCGAGCGGGTCTAACATGATACTGTGAAAGTTCCATCCACAGTGGCTCCAACACAGCCGCGAGAGTTCAGTTCAAAGCGGATCCAAGACAGCAGCGAGAGTCCCGTCCACAGGAAACCATCCCAAGCAGAGTCGGATCAGCATCGTCCCCAGGCGAGCGGTCCATCCTGAGTCCCGAATCTGGACAGCCAGTACTTCATCCATGTCCATCAGACCGGACCCCTTCAAGGGAGGAGGAGAGAGAGGAGAAAAATAAAAGAAGCGGCAGATCCACTGGTTTAAAAAGGAGGTCTATTTAAAGGCTAGAGTATACAAAGGAGTTTTAAGGTGAGACTTAAATGCTTCTACTGATGACAGAGGTCTGTAATTTTCATCATAGGTACACTTCAACTGTGAGAGACAGAATGTGAAAAGAAACTCCAAGAATTCACATTGTAGGAATTTTAAAGAATAAGTTTGTAAATTATGGTGGGAAATAAGTATTTGGTCAACCATTCAAAGCTCTCACTGATGGGAGGTTTTGGCTCAAAATCTCACGATACATGGCCCAATTCATTCTTTCCTTAAAGGGGAACATTATCACACGTTCAAAAGGGTTGAAAACCATAAAAATCAGTTCGCAGTGGCATGTTGTATTTTTTGAAGTTTTCAAAATTTTACCGGTCCCCGAAAATCCCTAAATAAAGCTTTAAAGTGCTTGATTTGCGCTATTTGCGATGCGACTATCCATTTTCCTGTGACGTCATACAGTGCTGCCAATGTAAACAACGGTGAATAGCACAGCAAGATATAGCGACATTAACTCGGATTCAGACTCGAATTTCAGCGACTTAAGCGATTCAACAGATTACGCATGTATTGAAACGGATGGTTTGAGTATGAAAGTATTGAAGAAGAAACTGAAGCTATTGAGCGAATAGCTATTGACGCTATTCATAGCCATAGCATGGCCGAATAGCTGCGTTAGCATCGCCGGTAAAATGTGCGGACCAAACGATCAGGACTTACGCATCTTGTGACACTGGAGCAACTTAAATCCGTCGATTGGTAAGTGTTTGTTTCGCATTAAATGTGGGTGGAAGGAAACGTAATATAGTTGCAAATGCATCTGCAGGTTATCCATACATCTCTGTACCATGTCTGCTTTAGCACCGCCGGTAAATAGCATATTAGCATTGATTAGCTTAGCATGCTAGCATCGATTAGCTGGCAGTCACGCCGCAACCAAATATGTCTGATTAGCACATAAGTTAACATCAACAAAACTCACCTTTGTGATTTTGTTGACTTTATCGTTGCAAATGCACCTGCAGGTTATCCATACATCTCTGTGCCATGTCTGCTTTAGCACCGCTGGTAAATAGCATGTTAGCATCGATTAGCATAGCATGTTAGCATCAATTAGCTGGCAGTCAACATCAACAAAACTCCCCTTTGTGATTTCGTTGACTTTATAGTTACAAATGCATATGCAGGTTATCCATACATCTCTGTGCCATGTCTGCTTTAGCACCGCTGGTAAATAGCATGTTAGCATCGGTTAGCATAGCATGTTAGCATCGGTTAGCTGGCAGTCAACATCAACAAAACTCCCCTTTGTGATTTCGTTGACTTTATAGTTGCAAATGCATCTGCAGGTTATCCATACATCTCTGTGCCATGTCTGCTTTAGCACTGCCGGTAAATAGCATGTTAGCATTGATTAGCTTAGCATGCTAGCATCGATTAGCTGGCAGTCACACCGCAACCAAATATGTCTGATTAGCACATAAGTCAACATCAACAAAACTCACCTTTGTGATTTTGTTGACTTTATCGTTGCAAATGCATCTGCAGGTTATCCATACATCTCTGTGCCATGTCTGCCTTAGCATTGCCTGTAAAATGTGGAGACACTTTGGTACATTCAATGGGGGTCTGGCGGCAGACACTTTCGCATTATCGGGCCAGTGGTGCAACTTGAATCTCTCCCTGTTAGTGTTGTTACACCCTCCGACAACACACCGTCGAGGCATGATGTCTCCAAAGTTCCAAAAAAGTCGAAAAAAAACGAAAATAACAGAGTTAAGACCCGGTGTTTGTAATGTGTTGAAAATGGCGGCTGTATTACCTCGGAGACGTGACGTTCTGACGTCATCGCAAAAAGAGCGATAAACAGAAAGGCGATTAATTCGCCAAAATTCACTCATTTAGAGTTCGGAAATCGGTAAAAAAAATATATGGTATTTTTTTCTGCACCATCAAGGTATATATTGACGCTTACATAGGTCTGGTGATAATGTTCCCCTTCAACACGGATCAATCGTCCTGTCCCCTTAGCAGGAAAAACAGCCCCAAAGCATGATGTTTCCACCCCCATGCTTCACAGTAGGTGTGGTGTTCTTGGGATGCAACTCAGTATTCTTCTTCCTCCAAACACGACGAGTTGAGTTTATACCAAAATGGATACATGGATGATACAGCAGAGGATTGGGAGAATGTCATGTGGTCAGATGAAAACCAAAATAGAACTTTTTGGTATAAACTCAACTCGTCGTACTGAGTTGCATCCCAAGAACACCATACCTACTGCGAAGCATGGGGGTGGAAACATCATGCTTTGGGGCTGTTATTTCTGCTAAGGGGACAGGACGATTGATCCGTGTTAAGGAAAGAATAAATGGGGCCGTTTATTGGGAGATTTTGACCCAAAACCTCCTTCCATCAGTGAGAGCTTTGAATGGTTGACCAAATACTTATTTTCCCCCATAATTTACAAATAAATTCTTTATTTTTTTTTCACATTCTGTCTCTCACAGTTGAAGTGTACCTATGATGAAAATTACAGACCTCTGTCATCATTTTAAAAAGGGAGAACTTGCACAATCGGTGGCTGACTAAATACTTTTTTTTTTGCCCCCACTGTATGAAGGATAACTTCCATGAAGTTCAGATGTGCATTCTGCCAAAGAGCAGGGCCGCAGTTTGTCTTGGCCGTGTTTGCACACAGTCAGCAGGAGATTGTGTTGTAGTTAGCAGTGATTGCATTAGCACATGAACACACACTTGGCCATTGTCCCGCTCCCCCCGGGCCGACTTTTGATGGACTGGCCCCCTGATCCTCCCGGCACTGGGAAAGGCATTCCAGGGGCCGAGAGGACGTCCGGTGGCCCAGTTTAGCCTCTCATTCTGGATCGGGGCACCTGGGTGGCTGCCCTGACCTCTCCCCGGAGGCTCCGGACTGAGCTGCTTTTCATCTTCTTTTTTTCAGCGTAAACAAGCGTGGAATGAGATGTTCCCAAGTCTTTTTGGAACCTTTGAAGATGACATATTTTATCTCTCCTAGCTCGCATTCTTCCTGTGCGAATACAACCTGCATGGACGTCCGGTTTGGGGGTTCCTACAGATGTTTATATGAAAGATGCTTTCCTGCAATATGGCTGGAATGGTGTTTTTGGACCCTGAAACCAGGGTCAAAACAATAATGGTAAACAATTGGAAGTGCATTTACTATAAACCAGGGATTACCAGATAAGTCGCCCGCTGGCCTGTTCTAAAAATAGCTCAAATAGCAGCACTTACCAGTGAGCTGCCTCTATTTTTTTTAAATTGTATTTATTTACTAGCAAGCTGGTCTTGCTTTGCTTGACATTTTTAATTCTAAGAGAGACAAAACTCAAATAGAATTTGAAAAATATATTAAAGACTTGGTCTTCACTTGTTTAAATAAATTCATTTTTTTTCCCTTCCTTCTTATAACTTTGAGAAAGACAATTTTAGAGAAAAAAATACAACCTTAAAAATGATTTTAGGATTCAGGAAATTGGGAACGCCTCAGGATCCTCTGGGAAGAGCTAGAAGAAATGGCTGGGAAGAGGGAAGTCTGGGTTTCCCTGCTTAGGCTGTTGCCCCCGCGACCCGACCTCGGATAAGTGGAAGAAGATGGATGGATGGATTTTCAAACACATATACCTTTTAAATCCTTTCCTCTTTTTTCCTGACAATTTAAATTAATGTTTAAGTATATATATATTTTTTTATTGTAAAGAATAATATATAAATTTAAATTTAATTCTTCATTTTAGCTTCTGTTTTTTCAACGAAGAATATTTGTGAAATATTTCTTCAAGCTTATTATGATTAATCCATCCATCCATTTTCTACCGCTTATTCCCTTTTGGGGTAGCGGGGGGCGCTGGCGCCTATCTCAGCTACAATCGGGCGGAAGGCGGGGTACACCCTGGACAAGTCGCCACCTCATCGCAGGGCCTATTATGATCAAAATTCAAAAAAATTATTCCGGATAATCTAGAAGTCTTTTGAATTTCTTTTAAAATTTTTCTTCTGGAAAATCTAGAAGAAATAATTTGTCTTTGTTAGAAATATTGTTGGGAACTCACACGGCTGCAGTTGTGTGTCCCCGCTGATGCAGGAATCCAGGAGAGAGGAGTGAAGGTAAGACGAATTTAATATGGAACTCATAAAAAAACAAATAAAAATAAAGCGGTCGTGCAAAGTAACGTTCTCAACATGATATCATCATCCAGCACTGCTCGAGTGAAACATAAATAAATAGACACTAGTGTGATTGACAGCAGGTGTGAACCGCTGCCAATCAACGAAAAGAGAAAAACAACAGTGCTCCGTGAATAAAACAGGAAATATAACAAAATAAGAGCACTGAACAGGAAGTAAATACAAAAACACGAAAAACTAACAGAAATGAAGTGACAGATTTTCACAAATATAGCTTGGCTCAGCGCTCACAATGGAGGTACAAAACTTGGGCTACGAAACAAAAGACTAGCACAAAGGCTATAAACTATAAACATGAAACAAAACACTTGTGCTATGGCATGGATGACAAAAACGTACGTGGACAAAATGAACGGCATAGCCAGGCATAAAGCAGATAATCAAGGTCGTGGAGGAGGTGATGTTGCCAGACTGACTACCTGGTAACTGTGGCTTAAATAATGAACATGATAAGTGCAAACAGGTGTGAGACAAGACAGGTGAACTGATTGGTCGTCATGGTGACAAAACAGGGAGAGAAAAAAAAAGGAACTTAGAGTCCAAAAGGTCAAAAGCACCTGGTATTCCTAGGCAGTCTCCCATCCAAGTACTAACCAGGTCAGACAATGCTTAGCTTGGAGAACAGATGAGATTGGGGAAGCTCAGGGTAGTATGGCCATACAAAACTCATGATCAGACATGACAGATGAAAACTAAAATGAAACAAAAACAGTAGCATAAAGTTAACATTAAACGCAAACAGTAGCATAAAGCTAACATGAAACAAAAACAGTATTAAAAGCCAACATGAAACAAAAACAGTAGCATAAAGCTAATATGAAACAAAAGATATAGCATAAAGCCAACATGAAACAAAAACAGTAGCATAAAGCTAGCATGAAACACAAACAGTAGCATAAAGCTAACATGAAAAAAAAACTGTAGCATAAAGCTAAACTTAAACAAAAACAGTAGCATAAAGCAACTATGAAACAAAAACAGTAGCATAAAGCTAACATGAAACAAAAACAGAAGCATAAATCTCACATGAAACAAAAACAGTAGCATAAAGCTAAGATGAAACGCAAACAGTAGAGTAAAGCCAACATGAAACAAAAACAGTACAATAAAGCCAACATGAAACAAAAACAGTAGCATAAAGCTAATATGAAACAAAAACTATACCATAAAGCCAACATGAAACAAAAACAATAGCATAAAGCTAACATGAAACAAAAACAGTAGCAAACATTTAGCATGAAACACAAACAGGAGCATAAAGCTAACATGAAACAAAAACAGTAGCATAAAGCTAGCATGAAAGACAAACAGGAGCATAAAGCCAACATGAAACAAAAACAGTAGCATAAAGCTAACATGAAACAAAAACAGTAGCATAAAGCTCAAATTAAACAAAAACAGTAGCATAAAGCAATTATGAAACAAAAACAGAGGCATAAAGCTAACATGACACAAGAACAGTAGCATAAATCTAACATGAAACAAAAACAGTTGCATAAAGCTAAGATGAAACGCAAACAGTAGTATAAACTCAACATGAAACAAAAACAGTAGCATAAAGCCAACATGAAACAAAAACAGTAGCATAAAGCTAAAATTAAACAAAAACAGTAGCATAAAGCAATTATGAAACAAAAACAGTGGCATAAAGCTAACATGAAACAAAAACAGTAGCAAACATTTAGCATGAAACACAAACAGGAGCATAAAGCTAACATGAAACAAAAACAGTAGCATAAAGCTAGCATGAAAGACAAACAGGAGCATAAAGCCAACATGAAACAAAAACAGTAGGATAAAGCTAACATGAAACAAAAACAGTAGCATAAAGCTAAAATTAAACAAAAACAGTAGCATAAAGCAATTATGAAACAAAAACAGAGGCACAAAGCTAACATGACACAAGAACAGTAGCATACATCTAACATGAAACAAAAACAGTTGCATAAAGCTAATATGAAATGCAAACAGTAGTATAAACTCAACATGAAACAAAAACAGTAGCATAAAGCCAACATGAAACAAAAACAGTAGCATAAAGCTAACATGAAACAAAACAATAGCATAAAGCTAACATGAAACAAAAACAGTAGCATAAAGCTAGCATGAAACACAAACAGGAGCATAAAGCCAACATGAAACAAAAACAGTAGCATAAATCTAACATGAAACAAAAACAGTAGCATAAAGCTAAAATTAAACAAAAACAGTAGCATAAAGCAATTATGTAACAAAAACAGAGGCATAAAGCTAACATGACACAAGAACAGTAGCATAAATCTAACATGAAACAAAAACAGTTGCATAAAGCTAAGATGAAACGCAAACAGTAGTATAAACTCAACATGAAACAAAAACAGTAGCATAAAGCCAACATGAAACAAAAACAGTAGCATAAAGCTAATATGAAACAAAAACAGTAGCAAACATTTAGCATGAAACACAAACAGGAGCATGAAGCTATCATGAAACAAACACAGTAGCATAAAGCTAGCATGAAACACAAACAGTAGCATAAAGCTAACATGAAACAAACAAAGTAGCATAAAACTAACATGAAACAAAAAAGTAACATAAAGCTAACATGAAACACAAACACTGAAGGAATCCTTAAAGTACTATCCATCTATTTAACACAAAACACAAACAGTGGCATTAAGCCAACCAAAATGAAACAAAAAAGCAGCATAATGCTAACACAAAACACAAACAGTATCATGAAGCCAACATGGTACAAAACTATTTTCATAAAGGCAACAATGGATGCAAGACTGGGCTATGAAAGTGTTTGGGTGGGATTGGCAGAAAATGCATGTCCTAATCACCACACAGAGGCAGGTGTGCAACAATCAGCGCTCCTAGCAATGAGAAGGTAAACAAGAAACGGAGTGCTGAAATAAACAATAAACACAGTAGAGCCATAACAAACTAAAACAAAGTACCAGGTTATGACAATAATATACCCCAATATTGTTTAAAAAAAAAAAAAGTGCATTGTACACAATCCACCCATCCCATCCATGGGCGGAAGGCGGAGTACATCCTAGACAAGTCGCCACCTCATCGCAGGGCCAACACAACATTCACACACTAGGGAGCATTTAGTGTTGCCAATCAAACTATCCCATGGCAGTGCACCAAATATCAAGTCTTTAGAATAATTGGCTGGCCTACGTCAACATTTCTTCAGAGAAAAAAACAACTTTCTTTGGAATTGGCAGCGCTGTCTGCTAAGTAGTAACAGCAAAACGATCCATCTGTTGCTTTTTGATGATTTACTCTCGCACTTATTGATCACAGGGAAGGTGAGAAGAAAAGTTCACTTCTAGCAAACAGAAAGAGAAGAGATGGCCAACAATTTGGTGGAAACTTTTTTATTTTTTTATTTCTCCTTTAAAACACGCCGTGCCACATTGTTGGTTAGCATCTACAACTTGTGCTTGGTAAGTTAGCGCCCATGACTCACGTCTACACGTACAGTAAGTTAGCATTTACAACAGGGACTAATGTTTATTGATAATTGGCCCTCATTCTGGGGTAAACCGGGCCTGCAGACGAGGGACGGCCTTCACCCTAACCAGGCAGACGTCATCATCCTGTCTAGAAACATAGATTATTGTTTGAGTCACACTTGACTAACTACCCTAGAGCAAGCCCAGTCACAGACAATTACAGTGCCTGCTAGTCTGGGGGAGGAGTCAGTTAAGATAGAACTAACCAGCGCCCGACTGGAAAATCCCTGCACACATAGCAATGCTCCTAGAATAATACACAACTCACAGTGACTGTGACAGAGGTGGACATGTGTTCTACTCAAGTGGCAAATTATGATGCGTCCAGTTTATTACAGCACCAAGCAAACAATCTGAAGATTCCCATCATAATAATCCCCAGATATGGTCGAAATTAATTAAAGTGCACTACGCAAAATAAACATTATTAATATTATTACTGCGGAAAATTTTAACAAAAACTCCTCAAAACAGCCCCCTACCTATAATATGAGCTTTTAAAACAAGATCATTGGCTTCCAAAACCTTATTAGTCAATGAGGTCACTAGAGACAACAATCTTAACGTCATTGGTCTCAGCGAAACCTGGTTCAAACACTGATGACATCTATTAAACAAGACAAAAGGCAAAGAATCAAACAGAGACACAATTAAATTTGGACTCAGATCCGAGGAGAGACATGGCCACTGTACAGTTTTTGTACAGTTTGCCCCAAGATCGTACTCCTCCTTCTTTATTTGACTCCCCCCCCCCCCCCCACACTCCCCCTTCCCACAGCTGCTTACTCAGGGAAGTTGGTCGTGAACAGCGTTGCCTTCCGTTCCCGAACAGTTCAAAGAAAGTTCCATAAAACTGTCCAAAGAGGGTCCCATAAAATAGATCGAAAAAGAGTTCGTAAAAATACAGGGCGGCATGGTGTAGTGGGTAGAGCGGCCGTGCCAGAAACCTAAGGGTTGCAGGTTTGCTTCCCACCTAGTGACATCCAAATCGCTGCCGTTGTGTCCTTGAGCAGGACACTTCACCCTTTGCCCCCGGTGCCGCTCACACTGGTGAATGAATGATGAATGAATGACAGGTGGTGTTCGGAGGGGCCGTAGGCACAAACTGGCAGCCACGCTTCCGTCAGTCTACCCCAGGGCAGCTGTGGCTACAGATGTAGCTTACCACCACCAGGTGCAAATGAATGATGGGTTCCCACTTCTCTGTGAGCCCTTTGAGTATCTAACAATAGAAAAGAGCGATACAAATCGAATCCATTATTATTATTATTATTATTATTCCTCTGGAAGTTGGGCAGATCCTGCCATCTGTCCGCTTGGAAGTCTAGTGAAGTTTTACGAGCATTCTTCCTGGAAGGTTTCAGCCTTTTGTCTTCTTGTCCGGAACGCAATGTAATGCAAAGTTTTATTTGATAATTTACACACAATTTTTCTGACACCTGGCTCAAACCAGACGATTTTTTTGCGCTGAACGAGGCATCTCCTCCTAACTATACGAATGCACATATTGCCCGTCCCCTTAAAAGGGTGGGTCGGTCGCACTGATATACAATGAAAACCTTAACCTTGACTCCAATCCAAGTAATAAATATAAATCATTTGAGGTGCTTACTATGAGGTCTGCTGCCTCTCTACCTGGCTGTTATCTATGGACTAGACTCTCACTATTATGTTAGATCCACTATGGACTGGACTCTCACACTATTATATTAGATCCACTATGGACTAGACTCACCCTATTATGTTACATCCACTATGGACTGGACTCTCACTATTATGTTCGATCCACTATGAACTGGACTCTCACTATTATGTTAGATCCACTATGGACTGGACTCTCACTATTATGTTGGATCCACTATGAACTGAACTCTCACTACTTTGTTAGATCCACGATGGACTGGACTTTCACACTCTTATATTACATCCACTATGGACTGGACTCTCACTATTATGTTAGATCCACTATGGCCAGAACTCTCACTATTATGTTAGATCCACTCTGGCTCACACTCTTATAATACATCCACTATGGACTGGACTCTCACACTATCATGTTGGTTCCACTATGGACTGGACTCTCACTATTATGTTGGATCCACTATGGACTGGACTAACACTATTTTGTTGGATCCACTATGGACTGGACTCTCACTATTATGTCAGATCCACTATGGATTGGACTCTCACTCTTAACTTAGATCCACTATGGACTGGACTCTCTCACTATTATGTTCGATCTTCTATGGACTGGACTCTGTCACTATTATGTTAGATCCTCAATGGATTGGATTCTCTCACTATTACATTAGATCCACTATAAACTGGACTTTCTCCCTATTATGTTGGATCCACTATGGACTGGACTCACACTATTTTGTTGGATCCACTATGGACTGGACTCTCACTATTATCTTAGATCCACTATGGACTGTACTCTCTCACTATTATGTTAGATCCCTATGAAATGGACTTTCTCCCTATGATATTATATCCTCTATGGACTGGACTCTCACTATTATTTTAGCTCCACTACGGACTGGACTCTCTCACTATTATGTTAGCTCCACTATGGACTAGACTCTTACTATTATGTTAGATTCACTATGGACTGGACTCTCACTATTATGTTAGATCCACTATGAACTGGACTCTCACTATTATGTTAGATCCACTATGGACTAGACTCTTACTATTATCTTAGATTCACTATGGACTAGACTCTCACTATTATGTTAGATCCACTATGGACTGGACTCTCACTATTATGTTAGATCCACTATGGACTGGACTCTCACACTATTATGTTAGATCCACTATGGACTGGACTCTCACTATTATGTTCGATCCACTATGGACTGGACTTTCACTATTACGTT
>NC_084620.1:52780853-52833353 GCF_033978795.1 Nerophis ophidion | reverse complement strand
AATCCCGTGCAAGATGGAGGATAAAGAAGACGAGGGCCCCCATGCCACGCTCGCTATTTGTTATTGATATTTACAGGCCGCCCCTCCCTGTCCGTCAGCCGTGCAGATTAGCGTTAATGGCGGACTTACAGTGGCGAGCCTCTCCGCCGGCCATCTCCCAGATTAGTTCTGTGACAACTTTGTGTCTTTGTGGAGAAACAAGTTGATGCTGCATGCTGGGCACTTCTTCTTCTCCTCTTCTGATCCCGCCTGATTGACGGCGCGGGATTAAAAAGTGTCTTGTGCAAGTAAAACAGCACATTATGCACGACGTGAGCGCGCTAATGCGGGGAAACTTCATTGTTGTGCTTCAACTGACAGCCAAAAACATGCCTGGAAAATACAACAAAAACTCTGTCCGCCTTTACAAGAGTAATTATGTTGTGTTGATTGGATGGAATTTACCCAATTCAACGTATTTTCTGAACTACAGCATACAAGCAGCAGTAACTCAATTTTAGGGAAAAAAATATATTTTCTATATTTTAGCCGCACTGGAAGATTTATGCGTTTTTTTTTTGTTTTTTTTTTTTTAATCTAATTTATTTATTTTTGTCCTGAAAAAGGGAGGTTTTTTGGGTTGGTGCACTAATTGTAAGTGTATCTTGTGTTTTTTTATGTTGATTTAATAATTAAAAAAAATATATGAAAATAATATATACTATATCAGTGGTTATAAAACGTCAATACACACCTACTCAATTTCTATCATATAAGACGTCAATATACAACTATTACATTTCCATTACATAAGACATCAATTTACAACTATTACATTTCTATCATACAAGACGTCAATGCACAACTATTACATTTCTATCATATAAGACGTCAATAAACAACTATAACATTTCTATCATATAAGACAAAAATATACGACTATTACCTTTCTATCATATAAGACGTTAATATACAACTATTAGATTTATATCATTAAAAGACGTCAATATACAACTGTTACCTTTCTATCATATAAGACATCAATATACAACTATTACCTTTCTATTATATAAGACGTCCATATACAAATATTACATTTCTATTATATAAGACGTCACTCAACAACTATTACATTTCTATTATATAAGACGCCAATCTACAACTATTACATTTCTATCATATAAGACGTCACTCAACAACTATTACATTTCTATTATATAAGACGCCAATCTACAACTATTACATTTCTATCATATAAGACACCAATCAACAACTATTACATTTCTATTATATAAGACATCAATCAACAAATATTACATTTCTATTATATAGGACGTCAATATACAATCATTACATTTCTATCATATAGGACATTAATATATAACTATTACCTTTCTATCATATTAGAGGTCAATATACAACTATTACCTTTCTATCATATAAGACGTCAATATACAACTATTACATTTCTATCATATAAGACGTCAATATACAAGTATTACATTTCTATCATATAAGACGTCAATATACAACTATTACATTTCTATCATACAAGACGTAAATATACAACTATTACATTTCTATCATATAAGACATCAATATACAACTATTACATTTCTATCATATAAGACATCAATCAACAACTATTACATTTCTATTATATAAGACGCCAATATACAACTATTTAATTTCTATCATATGAGACGTCAATATACAACTATTACATTTCTATTATATAAGACGTCAATCAACAAATATTACATTTCTATTATATAGGACGTCAATATACAACTATTACATTTCTATCATATAAGACATTAATATACAACTATTACCTTTCTATCATATAAGACGTCAATATACAACTATTACATTTCTATTATATAAGACGTCACTCAACAACTATTAAATTTCTATCATCTAAGACATTAATATACAACTATTAGCATTCTATCATATAAGACGTCAATATACAACTATTACCTTTCAATCATATAGGACGTCAATATACAACTATTACATTTCTATTATATAGGACGTCACTCAACAACTATTACATTTCTATCATATAAGACATTAATATACAACTATTACCTTTCGATCATATAAGACGCCAATCAACAACTATTATATTTCTATTATATAAGACGTCAATCAACAAATATTACCCATCCATCCATCTATTTACTACCGCTTATTCCCTTTTGGGGTCGCGGGGGGCGCTGGCGCCTATCTCAGCTACAATCGGGTGGAAGGCGGGGTACACCCTGGACAAGTCGCCAAATCATCGCATTTCTATTATATAAGACGTCAATATACAACTATTACATTTATATGATATAAGACGTCACTCAACAAATATTACAGTTCTTTTATATAAGACGTCAATATACAACTATTAAGTTTCTATCATATAAGACATTAATATACAACTATTACATTTCTATCATATAAGATGTCAATATACAACTATTACATTTCTATCATATAAGACGTCAATATACAACTATTAAATTTCTACCATATAAGACGTTAATTAACAAGTATGACATTGTGTATGCGCACAGAAGCAGAGGATTAGTTTGAAGATTAAAAATGAGACATTTGAATCTACGACACCTTTCAGGGGGTGTGTCCACAAGAGGTCAAAGGTTACTGATGCTGGACGATGCAGACCGAAAGTGGGCGTCAACATACAGCAGGATGACATCACCCCCCACATGTCATGTCATGTGTTGATTGACAGGGCAGTCATTAAGGAAGGCAGAAAGTGTGATGTCATTTTTGCTGCAATATTTGAGAAGGGCTTAAGCGGGCGGAGTCAGCACCGGCGCAGAATAATGATCCGGAGCGGAGATTTAGTGGGACGGAATCTGGCACTTCCCTAATTACGGGAGGTTAAAAGTCAAGCCTGCTTGCTGTCAGCTTGGTGGCGACGCCCCCCCCCCCCCCCCAAATCTTTTTCTTTCCTGCAAGTTTGGTGCCTTGATTAAACGCCTACTGAAATTAGCTTTTCTTGTTCAAACGGGGATAGCAGGTCCATTCTATGTGTCATACTTGATCATTTTGCGATATTGCCATATTTTTGCTGAAAGGATTTAGTAGAGAACATCGACGATAAAGTTTGCAACTTTTGGTCGCTAATAAAAAAGCCTTGCCTGTACCGGAAGTAGCAGACGATGTGCGCGTGACATCACGGGTTGTGGAGCTCCTCACACCTGAACATTGTTTACAAACATGGCCACCAGCAGCGAGAGCGATTCGGACCGAGAAAGCGACGATTTCCCCATTAATTTGAGCGAAAATGAAAGATTTGTGGATGAGGAAAGTGAGAGTGAAAGACTAGAAGAAAAAAAATAGACAAAGGCAGTGGGAGCGATTCAGATGTTATTAGCCACATTTGCTAGGATAATTCTGGAAAATTCCTTATCTACTTCTTGTATTACTAGTGTATTAGTGAGATTATAAACTCATACCTGAAAGTCGGAGGGGTGTGGGGACTGCCAGTGTCTCTGAGTGGAGCTCCTCACAACCTCACATTGTTTATAATCATGGCCACCAGCAGCGAGAGTGATTCGGGCCGAGAAAGCGACGATTTCCCCATTAATTTGAGCGAAAATGAAAGATTTGTGGATGAGGAATGTGAGAGTGAAGGAGCGATACATGGGAGCGATACAGATGTTTTTAGACAAATTTACTAGGATAATTCTGGAAAATCCTTTATCTGCTTATAGTGTTACTAGTATTTTAGTGAGATTATATGGTCGTATCTGTACAACCTGAAGGTCGGCCCCGCACCTTTCTTCAGCACCAGTCAACGGGTGGTGGCGATGCCCATCTCTGCCCTTTGCAAGGGACCCTCTTCGAAATTTTGAAATAATCGTACTCTGTGTGTGTGGTCCAATCCAACCGTGTTCGCTTGACCGCTCTGTTCCATAGTAAAGCTTCGCCATCATCTTTCGGGAATGTAAGCAATGAAACACCGGGGCGGCATGGCGTAGTGGGTAGAGCGGCCGTGCCAGAAACCTGAGGGTTGCAGGTTCGTTTCCCACCTATTAACATCCAAATCGCTGCCGCTCACACTGGGGGCACCGGGTGGTGGTTGGAGGGGCTGTTGGCGCAAACTGGCAGCCACGCTTCCGTCAATCTACCCCAGGGCAGCTGTGGCTACAGATGTAGCTTACCACCACCAGGTGTGAATGAATGATGGGTTCCCACTTCTCTGTGAGCGCTTTGAGTATCTAACAATAGAAAAGCGCAATATAAATCTAATCCATTATTATTATTATTATTATTATTTGTGGCACCTGGCCACACCTGGTGTCAATCAGCCCGCTCCTATTTGTACCTGCTTTGTCTTCCAGTCAGTGCTGGATTATTGATTGTCAGGCTTGCTACTGACATTTTGTTTGTGTTTTAGTTTTTCTTCTGTGTGTTAAGTCCTGTCCTTAGTTCATGTCAGCACTCTTATTTTGGTTCAGCTTCCTGTGTTTCTCCCTGAGTGCTTTTTTTCCCCTCAGATGCGGCTGATTGGCACCAGACCACACCTGGTGTCAATCAGCCCGCTCCTATTTGTACCTGCTTTGTCTTCCAGTCAGTGCTGGATTATTGATTGTCAGGCTTGCCACTGACAGTTTGTTTGTGTTTTAGTTTTTCCTTCTGTGTGTTAAGTATTTCCTGTCCTTAGTTCATGTCAGCACTCTTATTTTGGTTCAGCTTCCTGTGTTTCACCCTGAGTGCTTTGTTTCCCCTCAGCTGCGGCTGATTAGCACCTGGCCACACCTGGTGTCAATCAGCCCGTTCCTATTTGTACGTGCTTTGTCTTCCAGTCAGTGCTGGATTATTGATTGTCAGGCTTGCCATTGACAGTTTGTTTGTATTTTAGTTTTTCTTCTGTGTGTTAAGTATTTCCTGTCCTTAGTTCATGTCAGCACTCTTATTTTGGTTCAGCTTCCTGTGTTTCTCCCTGAGTGCTGGGTTTCCCCTCAGCTGCGGCTGATTGGCACCTGGCCACACCTGGTGTCAATCAGCCCGCTCCTATTTGTACCTGCGTTGTCTTCCAGTCAGTGCTGGATTATTGATTGTCAGGCTTGCCACTGACAGTTTGTTTGTGTTTTAGTTTTTCTTCTGTGTGTTAAGTATTTCCTGTCCTTAGTTCATGTCAGCACTCTTATTTTGGTTCAGCTTCCTGTGTTCCTCCCTGAGTGCTTTGTTTCCCCTCAGCTGCGGCTGATTGGCACCTGGCCACACCTGGTGTCAATCAGCCCGCTCCTATTTGCACCTGCTTTGTCTTCCAGTCAGTGCTGGATTATTGATTGTCAGGCTTGCCACTGACAGTTTGTTTGTGTTTTAGTTTGTCTTCTGTGTGTTAAGTATTTCTTGTCCTTAGTTCATGTCAGCACTCTTATTTTGGTTCAGCTTCCTGTGTTTCACCCTGAGTGCTTGGTTTCCACCTAAGCTGCGGCTGATTGGCACCTGGCCACACCTGTTGTCAATCAGCCCGCCCCTATTTGTACCTGCTTTGTCTTCCAGTCAGTGCTGGATTATTGATTGTCAGGCTTGCCACTGACAGTTTGTTTGTGTTTTAGTTTTTCTTCTGTGTGTTAAGTATTTCTTGTCCTTAGTTCATGTCAGCACTCTTATTTTGCTCAGCTTCCTGTTTTTGTCCCTGAATGCTTTGTTTCCCCTCAGCTGCGGCTGATTGGCACCTGGCCACACCTGGTGTCAATCAGCCCGCTCCTATTTGTACCTGTTTTGTCTTCCAGTCAGTGCTGGATTATTTATTTGTCGATGTCACTTCTTGTCGCTCTTGTCATGTATTTCGCTCCTTGCAGCGTAGCGGTGAGCTATATTCGTTTGATATTTGTAGCTTACTGTTCTTGTTCCCTGCTTCCAGTTTGTTCTTTTATTTTACATGTACGACTTCTGTTTTCCTGCTCGCTACCCGCTAGCTTCCACGCTAGGCCCCTTTTTGTTTTCTAGCTCCCATGCTAGCTCTCTTAGTTTGTTAACCGCCTCGTGCACGCTTTGTGTTAGTACCTTTTTGTTTGTTCTTGTTCTATTATTGTAATTAAATCATGTCGTGGGGTTCGTTACAAACAAACTCTGACAAACCTCAGTCATATTTCAGTTCAGATGGCCGCCAAAATAGGACTGGGCCATACGGCAACAAAAATGATCACGAGTCATTTTTTTCATATCAACCGATCTCAATGGATATCATTTTATTTTATTTTCATTAAAGCAGATTTTCCCTTGTTGGGTTATAGTGAGTACTACTGCAGTATCTGCTAACACACATTTCCACATGTTTTATTAAGGTAATATATGCTAACAACTGTCATTTTCTTCATATATATCATTGTGTTTACATTTTTCATATACGAACCCCGTTTCCATATGAGTTGGGAAATTGTGTTAGATGTAAATTTAAACGGAATACAAAGATTTGCAAATCCTTTTCAACCCACATTTAGTTGAATGCACTACAAAGACAACATATTTGATGTTCAAACTGATAAACGTAGTTTTTTTTTTTTTTTTAAATAATTAACTTAGAATTTCATGGCTGCAACACGTGCCAAAGTAGTTGGGAAAGGACATGTTCACCACTGTGTTACATCACCTTTTCTTTTAACAACACTCAATGAACGTTTGGGAACTGAGGAAACTAATTGTTGAAGCTTTGAAAGTGGAATCCTTTCCCTTTCTTGTTTTATGTAGAGCTTCAGTCGTTCAACAGTCCGGGGTCTCCGCTCTCGTATTTTACGCTTCATAATGCGCCACACATTTTCCATGGGAGACAGGTCTGGACTGCAGCCGGGCCAGGAAAGTACCTGCACTCTTTTACTATGAAGCCACGCTATTGTAACACGTGGCTTGGCATTATCTTGCTGAAATAAGCAGGGGCGTCCATGATAACGTTGCTTGGATGACAACATATGTTGCTCCAAAACCTGTATAGACCTTTCAGCATTAATGGTGCCTTCACAGATGTGTAAGTTACCCATGCCTTGGGCACTAATACACCCCCATACCATCACAGATGCTGGCTTTTTGCGCCTATAACAATCCGGATGTTTTTTTTCCTCTTTGTTCCGGAGGACACCACGTCCACAGTTTCCAAATATAATTTGAAATGTGGACTCGTCAGACCACAGAACACTTTTCCACTTTGCATCAGTCCATCTTAGATGAGCTCGGGCCCAGCCAAGCCGGCGGCGTCTCAGGGTGTTGTTGATAAATGGGCTTTGCATTTCAGAATTTTAACTTGCACTTACAGATGTAGCAACCAACTGTAGTTACTGACAGTGGTTTTCTGAATTGTTCCTGAGCCCATGTGGTGATATCCTTTACACACCGATGTCGGTTTTTGATGCAGTACCGCCTGTGGGATCAAAAGGTCCGTAATATCTTCGCTTACGTGCAGTGATTTCTCCAGATTCTCTGAACCTTTTGATGATTTTACATACCGTAGATGGTAAAATCCCTAAATTCATTGCAATAGCTCGTTGAGAAATGTTGTTCTAAAACTGTTTGACGATTTGTTTACAAATTGGTAACCTTCGCCCCATCCTTGTTCGTGAATTACTTAGCATTTCATGGAAGCTGTTTTTATACCCCAATCATGGCACCCACCTGTTCCCAATTAGCCTGCACACCTGTGGGATGTTCCACATAAGTGTTTGATGAGCATCTCTCAACTTTATCAGTATTTTTTGCCACCTTTCCCAACTTCTTTGTCACGTTATTTGCAGAATAAAAAAAATCTTTATTAGTTTGAACATCAAATATGTTGTCTTTGTAGCACATTCAACTGAATATGGGTTGAAAAGGATTTGCAAATCCGTTTATATTTACGTCTAACACAATTTCCCAATTGTAGTTGTGTAACTTTGTTTTGTTGTTCTCTCAGGCTTGGCAAACAGACTTTAGGCTTTGACCTGCTTCGATAAAGGCTATCGATTGATGTTCAAATAGCAATTAGGTTGGTAAATCCAGTGTGTGAAATGTGTTATTTTCCATTAAAGCGTGAGCTGCACTTTGATTTATGCAAAGGTGAGGAAGAAAGAGAAGAGGAGGCAGGAACATCTCCCAATGACAAAAGGTGGGCGTCGTCGTTAGCGACAGATGAATAGAAACACGAAGGATCACGCTCAGAGTCCATCTTCTCCGAGTATCGGCGCGAGGAAGTCTTCAAAGAAAGGTTGAGTTAAGGCATTATCGCCACTTTTCAAGGCTGTAATCAAATAAGGGGAAGCGGACAGACAAAAAAAAGATGGGGCGTTTACAACAACAAGGTGCCCGAGTCAAGGTTTTCCTTCTCGTTTTGTCGAAACCTGTTTTTTTTTCCTCCGCCTTCCCATTTGGGACGGAGGGCGAGTCGGGGCGGGGGGCGAAAGGTGCGAGGCCCTCACACGAGTCTGGCAAACATGGAGAGAATGAGCCGGCGCTCCTTTTCAGCGCCTGAATGCGAGGCCAGGGGCCTGACATGCTCCCAATTACACAACTTCAATACGAGACTGTGCATGTAGCGACTGCCTCCTACGCTCGCACGAACACAAACACGCGCTTTTACATCAAAGACACAACAAATATCCAGCAAGTCTAATTCGAATTAAAGCTGCCAGCAGCAACGGACGGGACCGCTTGGGGTGCTGCCCCCGCGACCCAAGCGGTAGAAGATGGATGGATGGATTAGGTAGGTAGGTAGGTCTTTATTGTCATTGCAACAAGTACAACAAAACTGTGTTTTCAGCACAAACCTGTTCAAGATTAGACAAACAAACAGAGTACGGGGTTACAGAACAAGAACGCTGATGGGTCGCCATAAGGCGCCCCGTAAAAGATGGGACAAAGGTAAACGCTGGGGAAGGATGAGTAAAAAAAATACAATCCAGACTGGGCTCGGAGTGAGAAAAAACCTCCATAGCAAAGCACATATACACATTACAACATACATCTCGAGATATCTAGCAACAGAGGGAAGATAGTTCAAGGTCATGGTGGTAGGTCGCAGCTCTCAGGCGCTGACCATCCATTCATCACCCCTACGGGATTGCGTCGAGGGCGTTGGATTGGGGGACAGGAGGGTGTATGTGTGGCGTATATTTTTTTTGTGTGTGTGTGTGTATAAGCCCATAGTGTGTCTCTGTTCCGCGGCCTTGATGTATTTGCCGTCGCTAGTTCAAAGTTCACAACAACATGTGTGTGTCCATGAGAGACAAAAACAAGAGAGTTTGTTGTGTCTTCCTGCGGTGATCTTCGGGAGAGTCTCGAAGCCAGGGAAAAAAAAATCCAAGTTAAAATGATTTGTATGTGAGTGAAAATAACATTTGCTTTTCACTCTATGACTGGTCCTCAAAAACCACGGGGTGGACAGTCCGATGTAATCTACAGTTCTTCCCGCATCCTCCAATCATTTGTGGCAGCTTTGGGGTACTTTGAAGACTGCCAGCAACTTCCAATTTGTCGACAAACCAGAGCAACGCTTACTCCAATAAGCAGATGTCCTGTTGTCATAATTCCGAATAGGTGGATATCTTCACGTCCTCGACAGAAAAGTGTCGCCAGGCAGGCGGCACTCCTTCTTCTCCCAAGAGTCCGTGGTGTGTCCAGCAACAACCGCTTCGTCACGACAGCAGGTTCCCCAAACCCAAGATCTTGTCAATTTTGTTTAGGCCATTTAAATAGTTCCAATGTTTAGATTTGGAGAGCAGTGCAAAAAGAGGCAACAAGAAAGTTAAGACAAGACAAAACAAAGAAGCAAGCAAGAGAGATAAGGGAGAGGAAAGGGCAGCGTCCACCCTCGGTGAGTGCCGGAGAGAAAGATTATTACACAGAGAAAAATGTGTTATGCATCAGTCTTTTAGTAATAACAGTTGTAAAGTGGCTTGGGCGTTTTATAAGGACGCCTTTGCGACTCTAATGCATTGTGAATGGAATGCAGCTGTTGTATTGAAGGGGGAATAGTAAACTTCCTGTTGATTTCAGTCGGGGGTGGTCAGTGTATGAAATATAGGTCTCAGTGAGACCTACATTGAGGTTTTTGTTTCATGTGTGTATGACAATCCTACAGTGAGTTAGAGGCCATTTTGTGACAAAAGTAGCACAACAGCACTGTCACGCCAAATTTCTTCCCCCCCCTACAAACCCCCCCCCCCCCCCCCCCCGTTTCCTCTTACGTCATCCCATAGCTTGTGTTTATAAATAGTTTTTAAAATAGTTTTTTCATATTTTATAATATAGCGTTAACAAAATGTCTGTATTTTTTATAATATAGCGTTATATTTTTATAATATAGTGTTAACAAAACGTCTGTATTAATCGGACAGATTAACTTGAGGATATTCCTGACTGAATGCACATTTGACTCGTGGACATATGCGGAAATGAATAACAGTGTAATTCAGTTTTTTTTTTTTCAGTTCTCTTTGTAAGTGAAGTGAAGTGAAGTGAAGTGAAGTGAAGTGAAGTGAAGTGAATTATATTCATACAGCACTTTTTCTCTAGTGACTCAAAGCACTTTACATAGTGAAACCCAATATCTAAGTTACATTCAAACCAGCGTGGGTGGCACTGGGAGCAGGTGGGTAAAGTGTCTTGCCCAAGGACACAACGGCAGTGACTAGGTTGGCAGAGGCGGGAATTGAACCTGCAACCCTCAAGTTGCTGGCACGGCCACTCTACCAACCGAGCTAAACCGCAAAATAAATTAAAATGACATTTATAAATTGGGTTTCTTTTGGGAATGCATATGTGAACAAATACTCATTGCACATTTGACTACCACTATATTATGAAAATATAACGCTATATTGTAAAAATACAGACGTTTTGTTAACGCTATATTATAAAAAATTAAAAAATAATTAAAAAAACAATTTATAAACACAAGCTATGGGATGACGTAAGAGGAAACGTGAGGAAACGTGACCCCGGAGGTAAATGGAGGGGGAAGGTTTTTGTAGGGGGGAAGAAATTTGGCGTGACACCACCAGCGCACCGGTTCTTTGCGGGCTCATAAAATCCAAACCCGGGTAGTAATTAATACTCTTTCATGAACTTTTAATCAGAAGGGTTCAATCTCTCTTCTGTGTTTGTTAGAAGCCGAAACGACAAACGGCCTCAGAAGAGTTAATGTTCGAAAAAAAAGCGACATTTATTAGCCAACTTTTGTATTGAAGTGGGAATAGCAAACTTCCTGTTGATTTTAGTTGGGGATGGTCAGTGTATGAAATATAGGTCTCAGTGAGACCTACATTGAGGTTTTTGTTTCATGTGTGTATGACAGTCCTACAGTGAGTCAGAGGCTGTTTTGTCTAAAGTAGCACAACAGCACTGTCACGCCAAATTTCTTCCTCCCTACAAAAACCTTCCCCCCCCATTTACTTCCGGGGTCACGTTTCCTCTTACGTCATCCCATAGCTTATGTTTGTAAATTGTTTTTTTCATTTTTTTTTCATTTTTTATAATATAACGTTAACAAAACGTCTGTATTTTTATAATATAGCGTTATATTTTTTATAATATAGCGTTAACAAAACGTCTGTATTAATCGGACAAATTAACTTGAGGATATTCCTGACTGAATGCACATTTGACTTGTGGACA
Organism: Nerophis ophidion; assembly: GCF_033978795.1. Classification (NCBI taxonomy): domain Eukaryota; kingdom Metazoa; phylum Chordata; class Actinopteri; order Syngnathiformes; family Syngnathidae; genus Nerophis; species Nerophis ophidion. The sequence continues at coordinate 52,821,761 of NC_084620.1, read as the reverse complement.
TATGCGGAAATTAATAACAGTGTAATTCAGTTTTTTTTTTCAGTTCTCTGTGTAAGTGAACTAAATTAAAATTACATTTATAAATCGTGTTACTTTGGGAATGCATATGTGAACAAATACTCATTGCACATTTGACTACCGCTATATTATAAAAATATAACGCTATATGGTAAAAATAGGGACGTTTTGTTAACGCTATATTATAAAAAATTAAAAAACAATAAAAAAAACTATTAAAAAAAAATATGGAGGAGGCTGATTTCAATCATTTGAAATCACATAAAGGGAAGAAGATTAAGAGCTATTCAGTACTTTTTAAGGTCCATGCTATTGAATATGCTAAAGAGAACAGTAAGCAGCTAGGTTTTATTAATATACCGTAGCTGCGTGTGTCAAATATGAGTCATTAAATGACTCCCGCCTCCTGGTGGTAGAGGGCGCTAGTGATCCTTCTTGCAACCACTCAGCTGCAGAAGAAGTGAAAACAAGCAGCAAGAGTGAGCAGCGCATGTTTACTTTTTCCTCTCGCTTGCACTTTTAACATGGAGGATTACATACCTAAAATAAAACAGTTTGTTATGATCCGCTGCCCGGATCATAACATATTCTAAATTTTGTTCTGTTTTTGTGTCTAATTCTGTTTATGTTTGACTTCCTTAGTTCCTGTTTGTTCTGTCACCATGGTTTCACATTAGTTCCACCTGCTACTCGATGTTTACGCACACCTGTTTCTCTCGATTACTGCCTTATTTAAGCCTGCTCCTTTTGTTCTTTCTCGCTGGGATCCTACTGTAACGCTTGCTGGGCATAGTGATGCCGGATTAGTTCTTCCGTGGATGCGGTCAGGCAAGAACACAGCGTAATAGTAAGAAATAAATATTTATTTAACTAAAAACAGGCTAAGAACAAAAGCACTGGTGCTGGGCAGAAAAGGCAAACCAAAAGCGCTAGCATGAGAGCTAGGGAAACAAACAGAAACACTTACACTTGGCACAAAAGGCAAAACAAAAACAACTAGCGTGAGAGCTAGAGAAAAACAAGGCGTAGCGCGAAAGCTAGAGAGTATAAACATAGAACAGCAGTCGTCACTTGTTGCGTGAAAGCAAATTAGAATGCGAGGATGAATGAACAAAAGGGGCAGGCTTAAATAAGGCAGTAATCAAGAGAAACAGGTGTGCGTAAACAGTGAGTAGCAGGTGGAACTAATGTGAAACCATGGTGACAGAACAAACAGGAACATAAACAGAATATGACACAAAAACGGAACAAAACTAGAATATGGTATGATCCGGACAGCGGATCATAACACAGTTTTCTAAACTGGACTTTCAATCGAAGCAGGAGGTAATAAAGGAAGATCTCCATCGAGACAAAGAGACTTTTAAAACTGAAGAAAGATAAGGAAGACTTCTATAAACAAGTTATCGATGCTTTTGATCAGAAGGAGCTGCGCTAGGACTTCATTTATAAGTAAAGGTAAGACCATAATAAAGTTTTTTTTTATTAAATGTGCTTTTCATGATGGTATCCTTACATTTCTTTTTCTCCTATGTCCCCCCCTCCCTTGTGGAGGGGTTCCGGTCCGGTGGCCACGAATGAAGTACTGGCTGTCCAGAGTCAGGACCCAGGATGGACCGCTCGTCCAGAGTCGGGACCCAGGATGGACTGCTCGTCCAGAGTCGGGACCCAGGATGGACCGCTCGTCCAGAGTGGGGACCCAGGATGGCCCGCTCGCCCGTGTATTGACTGGGGACATCTCTGTGCTGCTGATCCGCCTCCGCTTGGGATGGTTTCCTGCTGGCTCCACTTTGGACGGGACTCTCGCTACTATATTGGATCTACTTTAGACTTGATTTTCATGGTTACGTTTGATCCACTATGGATTGACTTTCACAATATCATGTTAGAGCCGCTCGACATCCATTGCTTTCGGTCCCCTGGGGGTTGAGGGTGGTTGCTCACATATGGGGTCCTCTCCAAGGTTTCTCATAGTCATCACTGTTGACGTCCCACTGGGGTGAGTTTTTCTTTGCCCTTATGTGGGCCCTACCGAGGATGTCGTTGTAGCTTCTGCAGCCCTTTGTGGCACTTGTGATTTAGGGCTATGTTAATAAACATTGATTGATCTTTACATCACACCAGTTTTTAAGCGCAGGCCTAAATTTACCGCATGCCTTTGGTAAACGCCGGAGTGAGAAGAGTTTTAAATTAATTAGCGCCCCGGCGGCAATTCAAGGAAATACGGTAGTGTCAGTTTCACAAATTCCTCAGTAAATTCACCAAAATGTCACCGTGAAGTCATTGAGTCGTTTAGCTCACCAATCCAGACGGTGCTCATCTTTTAACACTGTCATGTGTGACGTGGGCCACTGACATCCAGTGGACAGGTTCAGAACAGCACTTTCTTGCAGCTCATTTGCATACTTACAATATCCGTGGAGATACGGAGCCGACGGGCCGACAGCGGGATAGGACAAATCATGGTCCTACCCAAGATGGTGTCCAGGAGGCGGAGTATGCAGCGGAACGAGCCTGGAGTGCCGCTGCAGCGATCAGAGACAAGTGCGTAATTCACACACCTGCTCTCAATCTGTGCATCTTCTCCTGCTGTATAAAAGGGGAGAAGGAGGAGCAATCAGGGCAGAGGACGGAGGAGAAACAGCAACAGACGACGACGAGAGACACCAGACCAGAGATGAGCCCGCGAGGAAGACGCAGTCACTGGCGAACGAAAGGCAAGCTGACAAAAGCAGCAAGAGAGGTCGCGACCGACTGAGACACAAGAATGTTTATTGAAACAAGAAACAAGAGTCAAACCTGCTACAAAGCGTCTTGCATCGATGGTCCATGTAACCCGCACGATGACGGCTGGAGACATGTCACATTATCAAACTCATCTTGCGGGCCGCGATAAACCCGACACGGCTTGTGCGCCGAAGGTTGGAAACCTTTTAACAATTTGGCTGGACAGGCCAAAAAAAGAAGCTGAGTGGGATGAAGATGTGGGCGTTGTAAGTCATCTCACCTGGGAGTCATGGAAACAGATGCAGGTGATCACTGGCGGGGCGAGGAGAACATGCTGGGGGAACCCTTACTGGGCGGGCACACACACACACACACACACACACTCACACATACACACACACGCACATACAACATACATACGTACGCACACACACACATACACACACACGCACATACACATACATACGTACACACACACGCACGCAAACACACACACACACACACATACACACACACGCACACACACACACACGCACGCACACACACACACACACACACACGCACGCACATACACACACGCACAAACACACATGCAAGCACACACACATACAAACATACACACACACATACACAAACACACATGCAAGCACACACACACACGCACATTCACACACACACACGCACATACACACACGCACCCACGTACACACATGCACAAACACATGCAAGCACACACACATACAAACATACACACACACATACACAAACACACATGCAAGCACACACACACGCACGCTCCCACACATACAAATGCACACACACATACACACGCACGCACACACACACATACACACACACACACTACGCACATACACACACACGCACACGTACACACACACACATGCACGCACATACACACATACACGCACACACTCACGCACGCACATACGCACGCACACGCCCACACACACACACACACATACAAGCACACACAGACACCCACACACACGCACACACACGCACTCTCACACACATCCACACATGCACGCACATACATACACACCCATGCACATACACACACACACACACACACACGTACACACACGCACGCACGTACACACACGCACAAACACACATGCAAGCACACACACATACAAACATACACAGACACATACACAAACACACGTGCACACACACATACACACGCACGCACACACACACATACACACACACACACACACTACGCACATACACACACACGTACACACACACATGCACGCACATGCACACATACACACACACACTCACGCACGCACACGCCCACACACACACACACACGCACATACACGCACATACACGCACACACAGACACCCACACACACACCCACGCACACACACGCACTCACACACACACCCACACATGCACGCACACACATACACACCCATGCACATACACACACACACACACACACGTACACACAAGCACGCACGTACACACACGCACAAACACACATGCAAGCACACACACATACAAACATACACACACACATACACAAACACACATGCAAGCACACACACACGCACGCACACATGTACACACACATACACACGCACGCACGCACACGCCCACACACACACACACGCACACCAATGCACATACACACAAACACACACACACACCAGTGCACGTAAACACACACACACAGGCACTCACAAACACACATGCACATACACGCACATACACACAAACACACCCACACACACATGCACACACACCCACACACACGCAAACACACACACACACCCATGCACATACACACAAACACACACACGCACATAAACACACACACACACACACACACACACACACACACACACACACACACACACACACACACACACACACTTGTGTCAGACACGGCCCTGCAGTGGCACCTTTGACACTAAGCTTCCAGAAGCAGGAATAGTGTCTCATCCCGGCTAACACAGACTGGCAGGTGAGGCTAAGCAGCATCTCTTTCTTTCCTTCACTCCCCCCCCAACTATTTCAGTTTCATGTATCCATCTGTTTCATTCTCTCACCCCCCCCCACTCTTCTCTTCTCTTCTCTTCTCTTCTCTTCTCTTCTCTTCTCTTCTCTTCTCTTCCCTCGCCTCTCGGTGGCTGCGGGCTGCAGGTTGAACTCATCTGTCAGGATCAGAAAAGGGCTGGAGTGACGGCAGACTCCTGTTCCGCCAAGATAAACAGCAGCGCAGATCAGAAATATTCTCCCTGGGAACACACGTTCATGCACGCACACCCACGCACACACACACACACACACACACACACACACACACTTATGTGTGTGTGTGGGAGCACAAAGGCGTCGCATTGAGGGTGTTAGCGCCTTGTCAGCTTAGTTAAAAAAAAAAAGTGCAGCATTCCAAATTCAGGAGGCATCTCGTTATTTATTTACAAAAGTTTTAAAAAGCTACTGAAAGCCACTACTAGCGACCACGCAGTCTGATAGTTTATATATCAATGATGAAATATTATCATTGCAACACACGCCAATACAGCCTTTTTAGTTTACTAAATTGCAATTTTCGTCGCGGAATGATGACACGTGCGCGTGATGTTACAAACTGTTAGGAAATATTAGCGCTGCACCACTAGCGGCTAAAAGTTGTCTGCTTTAATCGCATAATTACACAGTATTCTGGACATCTGTGTTGCTAAATCTTTTGCAATTTTATTCATTTAATAATGGAGACGTCAAAGAAGAAAGATGTTGGTGGAAAGCGGTGTATTGCACCTGTCTTTAGCACCAACTAACAGCCAAGGCGGGAAGGTAATGACGTCTTTTATTTTAAGACTATAACTACAAAAAAATAAGCAAAAAAAAGGCGCGCACAATGGCAGAGAACAAACTTGACTAATGAAACAAAACTTGCACAAAGGCATAAACTATGAACACTAAACAAAAAAACTTACTTGGCATGGAACTATGAAACAAGCAGCGTGAATCTTAAACATGGCATGAAGCAGAGTGGAGGTAGCATGGCATGACCTGAGAAAAGGTAAAGTCGCCAGGCTGACTATCTGGCAACTACAGGATTAAATAATGCTGTGGTGATCAGTGACAGGTGTGCGAGTGCAAAGCGTGAGACAGGTGCGTGACATGAGGACAGGTGAAAACTAATGGGTTGCTATGGTGACAAAACAAACAAAAGTGCACAAAGAGTCCAAAAACAAAACCGAACATGACTAAAACAAAACATGATCACACAGAAAATGAAAAAAAAAAAAATAATAAAAATATTGAGAAGTGACAAAATATATATTCAGAAGTAAAAAAATATTTTAAAAAGTGAACAAAAATATATTTCAGAAATAAAAAAAATATCTTCAGGAATGAAAGAAAATATATTAAGAAGTGAAAAATATATATATATCTTCGGAAGTGAAAAAAATATCTTCAGAAATAAAAAAAAGTATTTTCGGAAAAAAAATAATCTTTAGAAGTGAACAATGTTTTTTTTTTAAAGTGTAAAAAAAAAGATATTCAAAAGTGAAAAACAAAGATCTTCAGAAATGAAAAAAAGATGAGAAGTGATAAAAACGATATTTAGAAGTGGAAAAAAAAAAGGAAATGATCTTCAAAAGCAAAAAAATACACAATCTTCAAAAGTGAAAAAAAAAAGAATCTTTAAAAGTGAAGAATAAACAATCCTCAGAAGTGGAAGAAAAAAACATCTTGAGAATTGAGAAAACAAAAGATCTTCAAAAGCAAAAAATACACGATCTTTAAAAGTAAAAAAAAAAATCTTTAGAATTGAAAAATAAACAATCTTCAGAAGTGGGAGGAAAAAAGATCCTTAGAACTGGGAAAAAAAAGATCTTCAAAAGCAAAAAAAAAACATGATCTTCAAAAGTAAAAAAAAAAAAATCTTTAGAATAAAAAAAAAAAAATCTTCAGAAGTAAAACAGAAAGATCTTCGAAAGTGAAAACAAAAGATGTTCAGAAGTCAAAAAAAGAAAAAAGATGTTCAGAAGTGAAAAAGAAAATGTTCGGAGATGAAAAAAATATAAATTCAGAAGTGAAAAAACATCTTTGGAAGTGAAAAAAATATCTTCAGGAATAAAAAACATTCTTCCGAAAAAAAATAACGACCTTTAGAAGTGCAAAAACTTTTTTTTGAAGTGTACAAAAAAGATCTTTAAAAATGAAAAACAAAGATCTTTAGAAGTGAAAAAAAAAAAATCTTCAGACGTGAAAAAAAAAGGATCAAAAGTGAAAAAAAAAATGTTTAGAAGTGGGAAAGAAAAATAAACGATTTTCAAAAGCAAAAATACACAATCTTCAGAAGTGAAAAATAAACAATCTTCAGAACTGGGAGAAAAAAAAAAGATCTTCAAAAGCAAAAAAAATTACATGATCTTCAAAAGTGAAAACAAAAAAGAATCTTTAAAAGTGAAGAACAAACAATCTTCAAAAGTGGAAGAAAAAAAGATCTTTGGAATTGGGAAAAAAGATCTTCAAAAGCAAAAAATACATGATCTTCAAAAGTAAAAAAAAATCTTTAGAATTGAAAAAAAAACAATCTTCGAAAGTGAAAAAAGAAGATGTTCAGAAGTCAAAAAAGAAAAAAAAATGTTCAGAGGTGAAAAAGAAAATTAAAAAAATATATATTCAGAAGTGAAGAAAAATATTTTTGGAAGTGAAAAAAATATCTTCAGGAATAAAAAACAATCTTCAGAAAAAAAAAGTTCTTTAAAAGTGAAAAACAAAGATCTACAGAAGTGAAAAAAAAATCTTCAGATGTGAAAATAAAAGATTAGAAGCGAAAAAATATATATATTTAGAAGTGGGAAAGAAAAATAAATGATCTTCAAAAGCAAAAAAAATACACAATGTTCAGAAGTGAAAAAAAATCTTCAGACGTGAAAAATAAACAATCTTCAGAAGTGGGGGAAAAAGATCCTTAGAACTGGAAAAAAAAAAAAAGATCTTCGAAAGCAAAAAAAACCCACAAGATCTTCAAAAGTGAAAAAAAAATCTTCAGAATTAAAACATAAAGATGTTGAGAATTGCAAAAAGAAAATGTTGAGAAGTGCAAAAAGAAAATGTTGAGAAGTGCAAAAATAAGACGTTGAGAAGTGCAAAGAGAAGACGTTGAGAAGTGCAAAAAGAAAATGTTGAGAAGTGCAAAAAGAAGACGTTGAGAAGTGCAAAAAGAAGATGTTGAGAAGTGCAAAAAGAAGACATTGAGAAGTGCAAAGAGAAGATGTTGAGAAATGCAAAAAGAAGATGTTGAGAAGTGCAAAGAGAAGATGTTGAGGAGTGCAAAAAGAAGATGTTGAGAAGTGCAAAAAGAAGATGTTGAGAAGTACAAAAAGAAGATGTTTAGAAGTGCAAAAAGAAGATGTTGAGAAGTGCAAAGAGAAGATGTTGAGAAGTGCAAAAAGAAAATGTTGAGAAGTGCAAAAAGAAGATGTTGAGAAGTGCAAAGAGAAGATGTTGAGGAGTGCAAAAAGAAGATGTTGAGAAGTTTAAAAAAATGTTGAGAAATGCAAAAAGAAGATGTTGAGAAGTGCAAAGAGAAGATGTTGAGGAGTGCAAAAAGAAGATGTTGAGAAGTGCAAAAAGAAGATGTTGAGAAGTACAAAAAGAAGATGTTGAGAAGTGCAAAAAGAAGATGTTGAGAAGTGCAAAAAGAAGATGTTGAGAAGTGCAAAAAGAAGATGTTGAGAAGTGCAAAAAGAAGATGTTGAGAAGTGCAAAAAGAAGATGTTGAGAAGTGCAAAAAGAAAATGTTGAGAAGTGCAAAAAGAAAATGTTGAGAAGTGCAAAAATAAGACGTTGAGAAGTGCAAAGAGAAGACGTTGAGAAGTGCAAAAAGAAAATGTTGAGAAGTGCAAAAAGAAGACGTTGAGAAGTGCAAAAAGAAGATGTTGAGAAGTGCAAAAAGAAGACGTTGAGAAGTGCAAAAAGAAGACATTGAGAAGTGCAAAGAGAAGATGTTGAGAAATGCAAAAAGAAGATGTTGAGAAGTGCAAAGAGAAGATGTTGAGGAGTGCAAAAAGAAGATGTTGAGAAGTGCAAAAAGAAGATGTTGAGAATTGCAAAAAGAAGATGTTGAGAAGTGCAAAAAGAAGATGTTGAGAAGTGCAAAAAGAAGATGTTGAGAAGTGCAAAAAGAAGATGTTGAGAAGTGCAAAAAGAAGATGTGCAAAAAGAAGATGTTGAGAAGTGCAAAAAGAAGATGTTGAGAAGTGCAAAAAGAAGATGTGCAAAAAGAAGATGTTGTGAGAAGTGCAAAAAGAAGTGACAACCACATTTGCGGAAGAGTCTCCGTTGACTTGGAGTGAATGTGTGAAGTGTGCCAAGATTCCATTTGATGTTTGCAGCCCGCAGAGCAAGTGGGAGAGCAGGAAAACACACAATGAGACGGGAGGAAAAGAACATTAGCAAAGGTGATGCCAAGTTCGGGATCTGCCAGCCCGAGGTGAGCGCAGTGTTGCATTGTGGGTGTCAGGTATGTCTATCTGAGCGCTCCAACATGTGCTCTCTCTGCTGGCCCGGATAACAAATCATTCCCTACAGCGCCTTCTGCTATTCCCCTTAATAACATTTGGAGATGCTAAGCTTGTAAATGAGCGAATCTGGACCGAGGAGATATTATTTATGCTTGTCTCGCGTCCTGAAAGACTCGTCTTGATGGGTAAATTGTCTTTCATTCTTGGAGGAAGCCTCCCCCCCCCCCCCTCCTCGCTTCCTTGGCCCCAGCGTGAGATGAGATTAATCCCTTGACAACCTTTGCGGGCGCACTTCAAAAACTGCTCCCAAATGTCAGCCGCAGAGATTTGCGGAAGGGAGGAAACGAGCGGCGCTCAAAAACGAGGACACGTCCAACACTTCCAGTCTTTTCTCTCCTTTTAAAGACACAAACTGGCGCCACACACACCTTGCATCCACCTGGGAGAAACCTTATCACTGACACCTGCGTGTACGTCGGCTTTGTCGTACACACACCTTGCACCCATCTGGGAGAAACCTTATCACTGACACCTGCGTGTACATCGGCTTTGTCGTACACACACCTTGCATCCACGTGGGAGAAACCTTATCACTGACACATGCATATACGTCGGCTTTGTCGTACACACACTTTGCATTCACCTGGGAGAAACCTTATCACGGACACCTGCGTATACGTCGGCTTTGTCGTACACACACTTTGCATTCACCTGGGAGAAACCTTATCACGGACACCTGCGTATACGTCGGCTTTGTCGTACACACACTTTTGCATTCACCTGGGAGAAACCTTATCACTGACACCTGCGTCTACGTGGACTTTGTCAAACACACACTTTGCATCCATCTGGGAGAAACCTTATCTCTGACACCTGCGTGTACGTCGGCTTTGTCATACACACACCTTGCATCCATCTGGGAGAAACCTTATCACTGACACCTGCATATATGTTAGCTTTGTCGTACACACACCTTGCATCCACTTGGGAGAAACCTTATCACTGACAGCTGCGTATACGTCGGCTTTGTCGTGCACACACCTTGCATCCACCTGGGAGAAACTTTATCCCTGAGACCTGCATATATGGTAGCTTTGTCATACACACACCTTGCATCCACTTGTGTTACACCTGGGTGAAACCTTACCACTGTAACATGCATATACTTCAGCTTTTTCGTACACGCACCTTGCATCCACCTGGGAGAAACCTTATCACGGACACCCGCGTATACGTCGGCTTTGTCGTACACACACTTTGCATCCACCTGGGAGAAACCTTATCACTGACACCTGCGTGTACGTCGGTTTTGTCGTACACACACCTTGCATCCACCTGGGAGAAACCTTATCGCTGACACCTGCGTATACGTCGGCTTTGTTGTACACACACTTTGCATTCACCTGGGAGAAACCTTATGACTGACACCTGCGTGTACGTCGGCTTTGTCGTACACACATCCTTGCATCCACCCGGGAGAAACCTTATCACTGACAGCTGCGTATACGTCGGCTTTGTCGTACACACACCTTGCATCCACCTGGGAGAAACTTTATCCCTGAGACCTGCATATATGTTAGCTTTGTCATACACACACCTTGCATCCACTTGTGTTACACCTGGGTGAAACCTTACCACTGTAACATGCATATACTTCAGCTTTTTCGTACGCGCACCTTGCATCCACCTGGGAGAAACCTTATCACTGACACCTGCATATACGTTGGCTTTTTTGTACACACACCTTGCATCCATCTGGGAGAAACCTTATCACTGACACCTGCGTTTACGTCGGCTTTGTCGTACACACACCTTGCATCCACCTGGGGGAAACCTTATCCCTGACACCTGCATATACTTCAGCTCTGCAGTACACGCACGTTGCATCCACTTGGGAGAAACCTTATCACTGACACCTGCATATATGTTAGCTTTGTCGTACACACACCTTGCATCCACCTGGGGGAAACCTTATCGCTGACACCTGCATATACTTCAGCTCTGCAGTACACGCACGTTGCATCCACTTGGGAGAAACCTTATCACTGACACCTGCATATACGTTGGCTTTTTTGTACACACACCTTGCATCCACTTGTGTTACACCTGGGAGAAACCTTACCACTGTAACATGTATAAACTTTAGCTTTTTTGTACACACTCCTTGCATCCACCTGGAAGAAACCTTATCACTGTAACATGCATATACATCAGCTCTGTCGTACACACTCCTTGCATCCACTTGGGTTACACCTGGGAGAAACCTTATCACTGCAACATGCATATACTTCAGCTTTTTCGTACACACTCCTTGCATCCACCTGGGAGAAACCTTCTCACTGACACCTGCATATACATCAGCTCTGCGGTACACACACCTTGCATCCATCTGGGAGAAACCTTATCACTGACACCTGCATATACTTCAGTTCTGTAGTGGGGCTGACGACAACAAATGACTTTTGAATGAATCACAATTCTTATAACGATTGTTAATCAAATAAAAAAAAAGAAAAATTGATTGTTGCTTTTAAATCCATCCTGTCCATCCACTCAGACAAATCATTATGTAGATGTAGATGATCTATATCTGCTGTACACATTTACTTTACAAAACAGAAGTGTTGGATACCTCTCTTATGTCTTATTTGTATTTGACTTTATTAATTGTTTGGGTGGAATTTTATTAAAAAATAACGACAACAAAACAAAAGTTTTGTTTTTTTTAAGTAACGTAAAACATTTCCAGGGATGTTTGTCTCTTTTATAGAGGAATGTAGTTAATCATAGAACATACACCCCTAATATACTGTATTGGCTGTTGCGTGCGCGACACATTTTGGATGCGTGAAGTGTCACCCCCGGATGCTACAGGACTAGGAGCAGCAGGATTGAATGTTGGAGCTTGTTTAATATACCAGAAGCAACAAAAGAACAGTTGTACAAAGGGTAAAATAAAGGTGTGCCAATGCACGGAAAGCGAAATGCTAACAGTTACCAAGAGTAGAGTTCAAAGTCCTAAGCTAAAACTTAGCAAAGTATATACAAAACTGTTGCATAGAGCAAACAAAACATCCAGAATCAACTAAGGTAGCAGGCGGGCTTGAATACTCAAATAATAATCACAAACAGGTGTGCGTCAGGAGCCAGTGCAGGAGGAGAAAATTAAGTTGCCATGGTGACAAATGAAAACAAGGAAGTACTCAAACAAAGGGATCGGCAGAGTCCAGAAATAACCAAAACACAAAAATTTAAACAACAAACGATTCGTGTAGCCGATCGCAGCATTGGCTTTGAAAATGAAAAATATCAAAATGATTTTTGATTGGAAAAAAAGGTTGGACGCCCCAGTTTCAGCGGAGGTCGTCGTTCTGCAAACGTCAGCCGACATTGGCACATTTTTAAAAAATAATTAAAAAAAATAGAAAACATAAAAAGTGGTATAAAAGCGCAAACAGGTGAAATGTAACAAGAAAATGTTGCAATGCTTTCATAACACAAAGCTGCCATGCAGGCTGTTTCTTTCTTTAAAACATAATAATGAATCAAAATCAATGTCATTTTGAATTATTGACCTATTCAAGGCTTCAATTACGTCACATTAAAATATCCAATTAAAGATATGTTTTGGGGAAAATCTTGCATATTTTGTGTTTTGCCGTATAAAAAACTGAGCTGTTTTTTTTTTTAAAGAAGGGCCTAAAACAAAAACAAACAAAACATAAACAACAATAAAACTTAAAATTGACGGATATGTCTGAAGTTGATCTCGATATTATTGTGCTAAAAGTAAACAGTAAAAAAAAATGTAGGACACTTTTGGATCCCCAATTATTTTAGTGTGATCTGTTTTTAAGTGTCATAGCTCAAAAAAATGATAATAAATCAAAATAAAAAATTAAGGCTCAAATTATTATATAACCTCAAATATTCCAACCAAAAAAGTTATTGGGTGAAAATATTGCATATTTTGTGTTTTTTCCATTTTTTTCCCCCTAATGTTGATCAAGAGTAGGGGTCACCAACTTTTTGAAACCATGAGCTACTTCTTGGGTACTGATTAATGCGAAGGGCTACCAGTTTGATACACAAGTTGCCAGAAATAGCCAATTTGCTCAATTTACCTTTAACTCTATGTTATTATTAATAATTAATGATATTTATCTTTGTGGAAACACTGATCATTTTAATGATTTCTCACAATAAATATATATTTTTGATGACATGTTTTAAATAGGTTAAAATCCAATCTGTACTTTGTTAGAATATATAACAAATTGGACCAAGCTATATTTCCAAAAAAAAAATAAAAAATCATTATTTCTTCTAGATTTTCCAGAACAAAAATGTAAAATTTGATTCTACAGATTTTCTATATTTGCCAGAATAATTTTTTTGAATTTTAATCATAATAAGTTTGAAGGAATATTTAACAAATAGTCTTCGACGAAAAAATAGAAGCTAAAATGAAGATTTAAATTAAAATGTATTTATTATTCCTACAATCAAAAAAAATACTTGAACATTGATTTAAATTGTCAGGAAAGAAGAGGAAGGAATTTCAAAATATAAAGACTGATAAGTGTTTAAAAATCCTAAAATAATTTTTAAGATTGTATTTTTTCTCTAAATATATATGTTTGATGACATGTTTTAAATAGGTTAAAATCCAATCTGTACTTTGTTAGAATATATAACAAATTTGACCAAGCTATATTTCTAACAAAGACATATCATTATTTCTTCTAGATTTTCCAGATTTTTTCTTTTTTAAAGAAATTCAAAAGATTTAAATTTGATTCGACAGATTTTCTAGATTTGGCAGAATAATTTTTTTGAATTTTAATCATAATAAGTTTGAAGGAATATTTCACAAATAGCCTTCGACAAAAAAATAGAAGCTAAAATGAAGAATTAAATTAAAATGTATTAATTATTCTTACAATTAAAAAAAAATACTTGAACATTGATTTAAATTGTCAGGAAAGAAGAGGAAGGAATTTAAAATATAAAGACTGATAAGTGTTTAAAAATCCTAAAATAATGTTTAAGATTGTATTTTTTCTCTAAAATTGTATTTCTGAAAGTTATAAGAAGAAAAGTAAAAAAAAAATGAATTTATTTAAACAAGTGAAGACCGAGTCTTTAAAATATTTTCTTGGATTTTCAAATTCTATTTGAGTTTTGTCTCTCTTAGAATCAAACATGTCGAACAAAGCGAGACCAGCTTGCTAGTAAATAATAAAAAAAAAAAATAGAGGCAGCTCACTGGTAAGTGCTGCTATTTGAGCTATTTTTAGAACAGGCCAGCGGCCGACTCATCTGGTCCTTACGGGGGACCTGGTGCCCGCGGGCACCGCGTTGGTGACTCCTGGTTTGAAGCAATGGTTCTCAAATGGGGGTACGTGTACCCCTGGGGGTACTTGAAGGTATGAGATTTTTTTTAAATATTCTAAAAATAGCAACAATTCAAGAATCCTTTATAAATACATTTATTGAATAATACTTCAACAAAATAAAAATGTAAGTTCATAAACTGTGAAAAGAAATGCAACAATGCAATATTTAGTGTTGACAGCTAGATTTTTTGTGGACATGTTCCATAAATATTGGTGTTAAAGATTTCTATTTTTGTGAAGAAATGTTTAGATTTAAGTTCATTAATCTCTATTAAAATCTCCAAAAAGGGCAATTTAAGTTGATGATTACTTCTATGTGTAGAAATCTTTATTTATAACTGATTCACTTGTTTAATTTTCAACATAAACAACAATACAACTTAAAAATTGACGAATATATCTGAAGTTGATCTCGAGATTATTGTGCTAAAAGTAAACAGTAAAAAAAAAAATGTATAATTTATTTTTCAACTCTTGAGCAGAACACTTTTGGATCCCCAATTATTTGAGTGTAATTCGTTTTTAAGTGTCGGTTGGTAGAGCGGCCGTGCCAGCAACTTGAGGGTTGCAGGTTCGATCCCGGCTTCCGCCATCCTAGTCACTGCCGTTGTGTCCTTGGGCAAGACACTTTACCCACCTGTTCCTAGTGCCGCCCACACTGGTTCCCATGTAACTTAGATATTGGGTTTCACTATGTAAAGCGCTTTGAGTCACTGGAGAAAAAGAGCTATATAAATACATGTATAATATAACAAGTTTTTATTCATTTTATGTCTTTTTTTAATTCAAGAAAGACCACTACAAATGAGCAATATTTTTGCACAATCAATCAGAAACTGATGACATTGTCACACCTATGGATCATGTTTTGTTTTGTCATGTTATGTTTGTGATTTTGGACAAATTAAGTCCCGTTTTGCACTTCCTGGTTTTGTTTGTTTCCATGCCAACGTATTAGTTCCCACCTTGTCACGCCCCTGCCCCCAGTCCCGCACCTATTCCTGATTATCACAGCCAGTATTTAAGTCATTTTCTTTCTGTTCATCATTCTGGGATCTTCTCACACTCCAACGCACCCTACCCATGCTTCACCCAACCTTCACACCCTCGTCCACAGTTCCATGCCGTGTAAGTTTATGTATTCATGCCACAGTGCAAGTATTGTTTTATTTGTAAATAGTCATGCCATCGTGCTGTTTCTGTTCCTAGTTCATTCATGCCAATCGAGCATGTGTTTTTGTTTCACGTTTGTACTGTTTAGCCAAGTTTATTCCTCCATGGTGA
Organism: Nerophis ophidion; assembly: GCF_033978795.1. Classification (NCBI taxonomy): domain Eukaryota; kingdom Metazoa; phylum Chordata; class Actinopteri; order Syngnathiformes; family Syngnathidae; genus Nerophis; species Nerophis ophidion. Next base: position 52,805,811 of record NC_084620.1, on the reverse strand, counting down.
GCGCTTTTTGTTGTTTATTTGTTTATTAAATAAACAACCATGTACTCACGTCCACGCCGCACTCGTGCTGATTCTCATCTGCATCGAAGAAACAATCCACGTCGTAGCCCAGTTGTGACAGACATAGTGCTGTATTTTACATCTTTATCTCGTTTTTTTCAACCAAAAATGCTTTGCTCTGATTAGGGCGGGGGTCGGGAACCTTTTGGCCTGAGAGAGCCAAATATTTTAAAATGTATTTCCGTGAGAGCCATATAATATTTTTTTAACACCGAATACAACCAAATGTGTGCATTTTTAAGTAAGACCAACATGTTTAGAGTATAATAAATCTCCTATTCTTTTTAATAACATTCTTATTCTGAAGTTAACGAATAATAAATCAAATACTTTTGACAATAACAAGAAAGTTTGATCATATTACGCCTGTACTGGCTCACCTGCACTGGCTTCCTGTGCACTTAAGATGTGACTTTAAGGTTTTATTACTTACGTATAAAATACTACACGGTCTAGCTCCAGCCTATCTTGCCGATTGTATTGTACCGTATGTCCCGGCAAGAAATCTGCGTTCAAAAGACTCCGGCTTATTAGTGATTCCTAGAGCTCAAAAAAAGTCTGCGGGCTATAGAGCGTTTTCCGTTCGGGCTCCAGTACTCTGGAATGCCCTCCCGGTAACAGTTCGAGATGCTACCTCAGTAGAAGCATTTAAGTCTCATCTTAAAACTCATTTGTATACTCTAGCCTTTAAATAGACCTCCTTTTTAGACCAGTTGATCTGCCGCTTCTTTTCTTTCTCCTATGTCCCCCCCTCCCTTGTGGAGGGGGTCCGGTCCGATGACCATGGATGAAGTACTGACTGTCCAGAGTCGAGACCCAGGATGGACCGCTCGTCGGGACCCAGGATGGACCGCTCGCCTGTATCGGTTGGGGACATCTCTACGCTGCTAATCCGCTTCAGATGGTTTCCTGTGGACGGGACTCTCGCTGCTGTCTTGGAGCCACTATGGATTGAACTTTCACAGTATCATGTTGGACCCGCTCGACATCCATTGCTTTCGGTCCCCTAGAGGGGGGGGGTTGCCCACATCTGAGGTCCTCTCCAAGGTTTCTCATAGTCAGCATTGTCGCTGGCGTCCCACTGAATGTGAATTCTCCCTGCCCATTGGGTGTGAGTTTTCCTTGCCCTTTTGTGGGTTCTTCCGAGGATGTTGTAGTCGTAATGATTTGTGCAGTCCTTTGAGACATTTGTGATTTGGGGCTATATAAATAAACATTGATTGATTGATACTTCTTACCATTAATGCGACTTCTTAAACAAGTCTGGTAGAAAACGGATGGATGGATTAAATGCATGAGAATGTTTTATATTTTGAACGGTATTTTTAGCACTGTGATTACTAGCAGAATCATTCATAATTATCATGTTAAGCCAGGGGTGTCCAAACTTTTTCCACTGAAAAATCAGAGCAAGCGGGGGCCGTTTTCATCATTTTTATTTTAAAAACCAATACAATATATGTATAAAAAATATACATTTAGGCCTCCAACAGTTATGATCCTGAGGACCCCAAAGGGTTTTGGTCAAAAAAAATATTAAAAATGTGTCATTATTCAGTGTTATAATTTGTATTATTATGCAAGTTTTAAATCTCTAGATCAACATTAAAAAAAAAAAATAGAAAAAACACAAAATATGCAATATTTTCACCCAATAACTTTTTTAGGTGGAATATTTGAGAATATATAATAATTGGAGCCTTAATTTTGTATTTTGATTCGTTATTATTTTTTGAGCAATGACACTTAAAAACAAATCACACTAAAATATTTGGGGATCCAAAAGTGTCCTACTTATTAAAGTGTTAAAAAATGAATCATACATTTTATTTACCGTTTACTTTTAGCACAATAATCTCGATCAACTTCAGATACATCCGTCAATTTTAAGTTGTATTGTTCTTTATGTTTTGTTTGTTTGTTTTAGGCTCTTCTTTAAAAAAAAAAAAACAGCTCAGTTTTTTATATGGTAAAACACAAAATATGCAACATTTTCCCCAAAAATATCTCAAAGTGGAATATTTAATGTGATGTAATCGAAGCCTTGTACAGGTCAATAATTCAAAATGACATTGATTTTGATTCATTATTATTTTCTAAAGAAAGAAACAGCCTGCATGGCAGCTTTGTGTTATAAGAGTTAGTTAACAATTTCTTGTTACATTTCACCTGTTTGCTCTTTTATACCACTTTTGATGTTTTTATTTTTTTTTTAATTGTATTCTTAAAATGTGCCGTGGGGCCGTTAAAAAATGACCCGCGGGCCGCACTTTGGACAGCTTGTGTTAAGCAATGTCAGCTAAGATTTATCTGAGAGCCAGATAAAGTCATCAAAAGAGCCACATCTGGCTCTAGAGCCATAGGTTCCCTACCCCTGGATTAGGGGGTATTTCAATCAATCAATCAATGTTTATTTATATAGCCCCAAATCACAAATGTCTCAAAGGACTGTACAAATCATTACGACTACAACATCCTCGGAAAAACCCACAAAGCAATGTCAGCTAAGATTTATCTGAGAGCCAGATAAAGTCATCAAAAGAGCCACATCTGGCTCTAGAGCCATATGTTCCCTACCCCTGGATTAGGGGGTACTTCAATCAATCAATTCAATTCAATCAATTCAATCAATCAATCAATGTTTATTTATATAGCCCCAAATCACAAATGTCTCAAAGGACTGTACAAATCATTACGACTACAACATCCTCGGAAAAACCCACAAAAGGGCAAGGAAAACTCACACCCAGTGGGCAGGGAGAATTCACATCCAGTGGGACGCCAGTGACAATGCTGACTATGAGAAACCTTGGAGAGGACCTCAGATGTGGGCAAACCCCCCCCCCCCCCCCCCCCCCCCCCCCCCCCCCCCCCCCCCCCTCTAGGGGACCGAAAGCAATGGATGTCGAGCGGGTCTAACATGATACTGTGAAAGTTCAATCCATAATGGATCCAACACAGTCGCGAGAGTCCAGTCCAAAGGGGATGCAACACAGCAGCGAGAGTCCCGTTCACAGCGGAGCCAGCAGGAAACCATCCCAAGCGGAGGCGGATCAGCAGCGCAGAGATGTCCCCAGCCGATACACAGGCAAGCAGTGCATGGCCACCGGATCGGACCGGACCCCCTCCACAAGGGAGGGGGGGACATAGGAGAAAGAAAAGAAGCGGCAGATCAACTGGTCTAAAAAGGAGGTCTATTTAAAGGCTAGAGTATACAGATGAGTTTTAAGGTGAGACTTAAATGCTTTTACTTGAATTAAAAAAATGTTCACAGGGGGAACATCTCTGAAAAAAAGGTTGAGGAACCACTGATCTAGAGGTTTAAAACTTGAATAATAATGAAAATAGTAGTACTGAATAATGACAGAGTTTTTTTTTTTTTTTTGATCACAACCCTTAGGGGTCCCCGGGATCATAACTGAGTGGAGGCCTAAATGTATATTTTTTATATGTACAGTTGTGATCAAAATTATTCAACCCCCACACAATTTTGGTGTTTTAGCAAGTTGGACATTTATTCCGTTTTTTGTTTATAGTCATATCAAATAAAGAGGTGTCAAATAGACAAATGCAACTTAAATTGTAACTCTGTATTTTACAAATTACCAAAAAAGGACATTTTTCTTAATATCTCATTGACCAAATGATTCAACCCCCTAGTTCCATGCATTTTTAGTACTTAGTAGAACACCCTTTGGCAGTAATGACATCCTTCAAACGTGATACATAAACTTCTTGCAACCATCTACGGGTATTTTAGCCCATTCCTCTTGGGCAAAGGCCTCCAGTTCATTCATATTCTTGGGCTTGTGTGCTGCAACTGCCTTCTTAAAGGGGAACATTATCACCAGACCTATGTAAGCGTCAATACATACCTTGATGGTGCAGAAAAAAAGACCATATATTTTTTTAACCGATTTCCGAAATCTAAATGGGTAAATTTTGGCGAATTAAACGCCTTTCTGTTTATCGCTCATGTGGTGATGACGTCAGAACACAGCCGCCATTTTAATTTTCAACACATTACAAACACCGGGTCTCAGCTCTGTTATTTTCCGTTTTTTCGACTATTTTTTGGAACCTTGGAGACGTCATGCCTCGTCGGTGTGTTGTCGGAGGGTGTAACAACACTGACAGGGAGGGATTCAAGTTGCACCACTGGCCCGAAGATGCCAAAGTGTCTGCCGCCAGACCTCCGTTGAATGTACCAAAGTGTCTCCACATTTTAGATGGCACAGAGATGTATGGATAACCTGCAGATGCATTTGCAACGATTAACTAAATCACAAAGGTGAGTTTTGTTGATGTTGACTTATGTGCTAATCAGACATATTTGGTCGCGGCATGACCGCCAGTTAATCGATGCTAGCATGCTATGCTAATCGACGCAAACATGCTATTTACCGACGGTGCTAAAGCAGACATGGCACAGAGATGTATGGATAACCTGCAGATGCATTTGCAACGATTAAGTCAACTAAATCACAAAGGGAAGTTTTGTTGATGTTGACTACCAGCTAATCGATGCTAACTTGCTATGCTAATAGATGCTAACATACTATTTACCGGCGATGCTAAGACAGACATGGCACAGAGATGTATGGATAACCTGCAGATACATTTGCAACGATTAAGTCAACTAAATCACAAAGGGAAGTTTTGTTGATGTTGACTACCAGCTAATCGATGCTAACATGCTACACTAATCAATGCTAACATGCTATTTACCGGCGGTGCTAAAACAGACATGGCACAGAGATGTATGGATAACCTTCGGATGCATTTGCAACTATAAAGTCAAGGAAATCACAAAGGGGAGTTTTGTTTATGTTGACTTATGTGCTAATCAGACATATTTGGTCGCGGCGTGACTGCAAGCTAATCGATGCAAACATGCTACGCTAATCGACGCTAACATGCTATTTACCGACGGTGCTAAAGCAGACATGGCACAGAGATGTATGGATAACCTGCAGATGCATTTGCAACGATTAAGTCAACTAAATCACAAAGGGAAGTTTTGTTGATGTTGACTACCAGCTAATCGATGCTAACTTGCTATTTACCGGCGGTACTAAAGCAGACATGGTACAGAGATGTATGGATAACCTGCAGATGCATTTGCAAATATATTACGTTTCCTTCCACCCACATTTAATGCGAAAACAACACTTACCAATCGACGGATTTAAGTTGCTCCAGTGTCAAAAGATGCGAAAGTCCTGATCGTTTGGTCCGCACATTTTACCAGCAATGCTAACGCAGCTATTCGGCCATGCTATGGCTATGAATAGCGTCAATAGCTATTCGCTCAAAAGCTTCAGTTTTTTCTTCAATACTTTCATACTCCAACCATCTGTTTCAATACATGCGTGATCTGTTGAATCGCTTAAACCGCTGAAATCCGAGTCTGATTCCGAGCTAATGTCGCTATATCTTGCTGTGCTATTCCTATTGTTTGTTTACATTGGCAGCACTGTATGACGTCACAGGGAAATGGATAGTGGCATCGCAAATAGCGCAAATCAAGCACTTTAAAGCTTTTTTTAGGGCTATTCGGGGACTGGTAAAATTTTTAAAAAAACTTCAAAAAATACAACAAGCCACTGGGAACTGATTTTTATTGTTTTTAACCCTTTTGAAATTGTGATAATGTTCCCCTTTAAGTCCCAACACAGCTTTTCTAGAGGATTTAGGCCTGGCGACTGTGAAGGCCACTCCAGGGTCTTCCGGCCCTTCTTCTGCAACCACTCTGATGTTGATTTGGAGGTATGCTTGGGATCCTTGTCCTGTTGGAAGGTCCAACGTCTCCCAAGCCTCAGCTTCGACAATCGTCACTGACTTCATGACATTTGCAGCTATTATATCCTGCTAGGAAATAGAATTCATAATTCCTTTGAACGCACTGGAGATTCCCGGTACCTGAGGCAGAGAAACAGCCCCAGAGCATGATAGACCCCCCCCACCATGCTTAACAGTAGGCAAAGTGTTCTTCTCTTTGTAAGCTTCATTTTTTCCTCCTCCAGACATAACGTTGATTCATAGGCCCAAAAGAGTTCCAGTTTTGTCTCATCACTCCATAGAACAGTTTCCCAAAACCTTTGGGGCTTGTCCAGATGATTTTTGGCATACTGGAGTCCATTTTTCTTGTGCTTGGTAGTCAGAAGTGGGGTGCGCCTTATTGTCTGGGACGAAACATGGTCCACAGCTGGTACCCGGGGTTTTTCACCACTGTACGCACACAGCATCCTCTTTCTACCACGCCCAGGTAGTGTTTCCATTGTGCCTTTAGCTTTAAACTTGCAAATTATGCTCCCAAATGTGTCTCTTGGAATGTGTAATGTCTTTGCTATTTTCTTATATTCATATCCTTTCTTATGAAGAGAAATTACCTCCTCTCTTGACTTCTGAGAGGAGGAGGTCCGAGAGCCAGTTCCAGCTCGTGGTGCCCAAGACCAGACTTAAAACCAGGGGAGACAGGGCCTTCTCTGTGGTTGGCACTAAGCTCTGGAAGACTCTGCCCCTCCATGTTCATACTGCTTCCACAGTGGAGTGTTTTAAGTATCGTCTTAAGACCCACTTTTATTCTTTGGCTTTTAACACTACGTGAGTTGTGTGGTCCTCTGTGTTTTTTATACACTTTGATTTCTATTTTACTGTTTTAATTGATTTGACCTTTTAAAATAGTTTTTAATCGTATTTGTTTTTGTATTGTTTTTTTTTTTTTTATATTTATTTATTTTTTGTTTTTATTCAGTCATTGGTGGAGCATAATATTGTTTTTTCTAATATTGTTTTTAACATGGCTGTGCAGCACTTTGGAAATGTTATTGTTGTTTAAATGTGCTATATAAATAAAGTGGATTGGATTGATTCTTTGACCACTCCCTGGACTTCACCATGTTGCAAATACACCATTGACCATCTACAACATGTGTCTCAAACTCTGGCCCGCCGTGTAATTTAATCTGGCCCTTGAGGCAATATCAATTTAGCATTAGAGCTGGCCCGCCCGTGTTATACAGCGTTGGTGCCGCTGTAACACCGCATTCACCGCTAATACTCATACTTGCCAACCCTCCTAATTTTCCCGGTAGACTCCCGAAGTTCAGTGCTCCTCCCGAAAATGTCCCCGGGCAACCATTCTCCCGAATTTCTATCGACTTCCACCTGGACAACTATATTGAGGGCGTGCATTTAAGGCACTGCCTTTAGCGTTGTCTACGTCTGCTTTTCCTCCATACTAACAGCGTGTCACATAATATTCGTGGCTTTCACACACACACACACACACACACACACACACACACACACACACACACACACACACACGCACGCACACTTGGTCAACAGCCATACAGGTCACACTGAGGGTGGCCGTATAAACAACTTTAGCACTGTTGCAAATATGCGCCACACTGTGAACCCACACCAAACAAGAATGGCAAACACATTTCGGGTGAACATCCGCACCGTAACACAACAGAACAAATACCCAGAACCCCTTGCAGCACTAACTCTTCCAGGAAACTTCCAGCAAACTGACCAATAATTAACATTTTATTCATGCATTTTCTCTTGCTACTTCACGGCTTGAATGTTTGGTTCATTCATTATTGTTATTTTATTTTCAAATGTATTATTAGCCTGTGAAAAAAAATTTGATATTTACCTCAGAAGATTGTAAAGAGAAAGAAAGGCATACAATTTGCATTTAAATTTGATTTGATATGCCATTGATATTTTTTTAACTATTATTATTATTATTTGAAACTGGATTTAACATGTCACTAAAGTTATATAATCCTTGCTTGTTCAATATTTAATGCAAAACTTGTTTGGGCCCCTATTAAAAGGTTAATTTGTTCAACCTTGGCCCGCGGCTTTTTTCCGTTTAAAATTTTGGCCCACTCTGTATTTGAGTTTGACACCCCTGATCTACAAGAAGCTGAGCGTCACAGTCTTTTTCAATCAGTTTAATTGTTGCTCGTTATGGTTCTAATCACATCTACAGGTGTTTTCAACACCTGATTGAAAAGACCTTATTCAAATTTTGTTCTTAGAGGGGAACATTATCACAATTTCAAAAGGGTTAAATCAATAAAAATCAGTTCCCAGTGGCTTGTTGTATTTTTTGAAGTTTTTTTCAAAATTTTACCGGTCCCGGAATATCCCTAAATAAAGCTTTAAAGTGCCTTATTTTCGGCTCTCTGCGAAGACACTGGCCATTTCCCTGTGACGTCATACAGTGCTGCCAATGTAAACAAACAATGGGAATAGCATAGCAAGATATAGTGACATTAGCTCGGATTCAAACTCGGATTTCAGCGATTTAAGCGATTCAACAGATTACGCATGTATTGAAACAGATGGTTGGAGTATGAAAATATTGAAGAAGAAACTGAAGCTATTGAGCGAATAGCTATTGACGCTATTCATAGCCATAGCATGGCTGAATAGCTGCGTTAGCATCACCGGTAAAATATGCGGACCAAACGATCAGGACTTTCGCATCTTTTGACACTGGAGCAACTTAAATCCGTCGATTGGTAAGTGTTTGGTTTCGCATTAAATGTGGGTGGAAGGAAACGTAATATAGTTGCAAATGCATCTGCAGGTTATCCATACATCTCTGTGCCATGTCTGCTTTAGCACCGCCAGTAAATAGCATGGTAGCATCGATTAGCGTAGCATGTTAGCATCGATTAGCTGGCAGTCAACATGAACAAAACTCACATTTGTGATTTTGTTGACTATCGTTGCAAATGCATTTGCAGGTTATCCATACATCTCTGTGCCATGTCTGCTTTAGCACCGCCGGTAAAATGTGGAGACACTCCAGCACATTCAATGGGGGTCTGGCGGCAGACACTTTGGCATCTTCGGGCCAGTGGTGCAACTTGAATCCCTCCCTGTTAGTGTTGTTACACCCTCCGACAACACACCGTCGAGGCATGATGTCTCCAAGGTTCCAAAAAATAGTCAAAAAAACGGAAAATAACAGAGCTGAGACTTTGCAATGTTTTGAAAATGAAAATGGTGGGTGTGTTACCTCGGCGATGTCACATTCTGACGTCATCGCCTCCAGCGCGATAAACAGAAAGGCGTTTAATTCGCCAAAATTCACCCATTTAGAGTTCGGAAATCGGTTCAAAAAATAGATTGTCTTTTTTCTGCACCATCAAGGTATATATTGACGCTTACATAGGTCTGGTGATAATGTTCCCCTTTAAGGGTTACGATCTTCAAGGGGTTGAATCATTTTGTCAATGAGATATTAAGAAAAATTTCCTTTTTTTGGTATTTTGTAAAATACAGTGTTACAATTTAAGTTGCATTTATCTATTTGACACATCTTTATTTGATATGACTATAAACAAAATACGGAATACATGTCCAACTTGCCAAAACACCAAAATTGTGTGGGGGTTGAATAATTTTGATCACAACTGTATATATTGCATTGGTTATATCTAAGTTACATTTAAACCAATGTGGGTGGCACTGGGAGCAGGTGGGTAAAGTGTCTTGCCCAAGGACCCAACGGCATAGCTCGGTTGGTAGAGCGGCCGTGCCAGCAACTTGAGGGTTGCTGGTTCGATTCCCGCTTCCGCCATCCTAGTCACTGCCGTTGTGTCCTTGGGCAAGACACTTTACCCACCTGCTCCCAGTGCCACCCACACTGGTTTAAATGTAACTTAGATATTGGGTTTCACTATGTAAAAGCGCTTTGAGTCACTAGAGAAAACCGCTATATAAATATAACTCATTTCACTTATAAAATAAAAAATATGTAAATGGTCCCCGCTTGCTTTGATTTTTTTTTTTGTGGAAACAGTTTGAACACCCCTGCATTAGCAAGTTTGCTCGGAAAAGACACTTGAGGACATAGGCGCCAAGATCGTAATTTTTAATCGTCTTAGTCCAACTCCTAGGCTAGTTCTTCCATCCCCTCGCCATTCCCGAAGGGGTTCGAGCTGACAACCTGATGCGCCCTGGTGCTGCTCCAACCTCCCCAAACATCCCCACCCAGGGCTACGGGCAGAGGGGGTATCGCTTTCCTAATGACCCAAAGATTTGCGGACATAGCAACTGTCAACATGCATCCGTCTCCGGGTTTGTTTACCCCTGTGTGGTCTTAGGCCCCTCCCCTCGGATATGAACATAATACTTGACAATTAAGGTCAAACTTAGTCAGAGCGATGCCTTACGGATGAATCAGCCTTGGATATAAGGAGCTTTCAAGGAGTTGAAAAAGTTTGTTCACAGGTACATAACGTCTGTCCGTCACAGGTGTGTGCGTGACACAGGTACATCACGTCTGTCCGTCACTGCTGTCTGCACACTTTCTCAGCCTCTCGCGGAGAGAGAGAAAATAAAGCTGTCCTCCCGGCGCCGTGATGTTTATTTATCGGAACAGTTTGGAGACGGCATACTTCTGTCTGTTAAGTGACAGTTGGCACGGAAGGAGGGCTCCATGGCGAGACCGATTGATTGGCAAGGGAAGGAGGAAGAGAAATATCCCGCTATTAAGAAGTGTTGCTGTGCTCTGTCAACACATAATCTGCCTTTTAATAACTTGGGTGGAAGCAGACAGCAAGTTCCCTGCAAGATTGTGCAAAAAAAAAAATGCTTGAAATGAGGACTCGAGCATTGGCTGGTACTTTACAACAGATGTCCAACTCCTTTTATTTGGCGATAATGATGTACCATAGAGTAAGGCAAAAAAGTATTTGGTTCTCCCACTTAAAAATGATGACAGAGGTCTGTAATTTTCATCATAGGTACACTTCAACTGTGAGAGACAGAATGTTAAACAAAAATCCAGGAATTCACATTGTAGGAATTTTAAATGATATATTTATAAGTATTTGGTCAACCATTCAAAGCTCTCACTGATGGAAGGAGGTTTTGGCTCAAAATCTCACGATACATGGCCCCATTCATTCTTTCCTTAATAGGGATCAATCGTCCTGTCCCCTTAGCAGAAAAAAAGCCCCAAAGCATGATGTTTCCACCCCCATGCTTTACAGTAGGTGTGGTGCTCTTGGGATGCAACTCAGTATTCTTCTTCCTCCAAACATGACGAGTTGAGTTTATACCAAAAAGTTATATTTTGGTTTCATCTGACCACATGACATTCTCCCAATCCTCTGCTGTATCGTCCATGTATCCATTTTGGTATAAACTCTACTCGCAGAGATGTCCCCAACCGATACACAGGCGAGCGGTCCATCCTGGGTCCCGACTCCGGACGAACGGTCCATCCTGGGTCCCTACTCCGGACGAACGGTCCATCCTAGGTCCCGACTCCGGACAAACGGTCCATCCTGGGTCCCTACTCCGGACGAACGGTCCATCCTAGGTCCCGACTCCGGACAAACGGTCCATCCTGGGTCCCGACTCCGGACAAACGGTCCATCCTGGGTCCCGACTCCGGACAAACGGTCCATCCTGGGTCCCGACTCCGGACAAACGGTCCATCCTGGGTCCTGACTCCGGACGAGCGGCCCATCCTGGGTCCCTACTCCGGACGAGCGGCCCATCCTGGGTCCCTACTCCGGACGAGCGGTCCATCCTAGGTCCCGACTCCGGACAGCGGTCCATCCTAGGCCCCGACTCCGGACGAGCGGTCCATCCTAGGTCCCGACTCCGGACGAGCGGTCCATCCTGGGTCCCTACTCCGGACGAGCGGTCCATCCTAGGCCCCGACTCCGGACGAGCGTTCCATCCTGGGTCTCGACTCCGGACAGCCAGCACTTCATCCATGGCCACCGGACCGGACCCCCTCCACAACGGAGAGGGGGACATAGGAGAAAAAAAAAAGAAGCGGCAGATCAACTGGTCTAAAAAGGGGGGTCTGTTTATCAATCAATCAATCAATGTTTATTTATATAGCCCTAAATCACAAATGTCTCAAAGGACTGTACAAACCACTACGACTACGACATCCTCGCAAGAACCCACAAAAGGGAAAGGAAAACTCACACCCAGTGAGCAGGGAGAATTCACATCCAGTGGGACGCCAGCGACAATGCTGACTATGAGAAACCTTGGAGAGGACCTCAGATGTGGGCAACCCCCCCCTCTAGGGGACCGAAAGCAATGGATGTCGAGCGGGTCTAACATGATACTGTGAAAGTTCAATCCATAGTGGCTCCAACACAGCCGCAAGAGTTCAGTTCAAAGCGGATCCAAGACAGCAGCGAGAGTCCCGTCCACAGGAAACCATCCCAAGCGGAGGCGGATCAGCAGCGTAGAGATGTCCCCAACCGATACACAGGCGAGCGGTCCATCCTGGGTCCCGACGAGCGGTCCATCCTGGGTCTCGACTCCGGACAGTCAGCACTTCATCCACGGCCACCGGACCGGACCCCCTCCACAAGGGAGAGGGAGTCATAGGAGAAAAAGAAAAGAAACGGCAGATCAACTGGTCTAAAAAGGGGGTCTATTTAAAGGCTAGGGTATATAAATAAGTTTTAAGATGAGACTTAAATGCTTCTACTGAGGTAGCATCTCGAACTGTTACCGGGAGGGCATTCCAGAGTACTGGAGCCCGAACGGAAAACGCTCTATAGCCCGCAGACTTTCTTTGGGTTCTGGGAATCACTAAAAAGACGGAGTACTTGGAACAGAGATTTCTTGCCGGGACATATGGTACAATACAATCGGCAAGATAGGATGGAGCTAGACCGTGTAGTATTTTATACGTAAGTAGTAAAACCTTAAAGTCACATCTTAAGTGCACAGGAAGCCAGTGCAGGTGAGCCAGTATAGATAGATTTGTCTAGCAGCCACATTTTGTACCAACTGTAATCTTTTAATGCTATACATGAGGAGACCCCAAAATAATAGGTTACAGTAATCGAGACGAAACGTAACAAACGCATGGATAATGATGTCAGCGTCGTTAGTGGACAAAAGGGAGCGAATTCAAGCGATATTACGGAGATGAAAGAAGGCCGTTTTAGTAACGCTTTTAATGTGTGACTCAAAGGAGAGAGTTGGGTCGAAGATAATACCCAGATACTTTACCGAGTTGCTGTCACGCTTGGACTTGGTCTTGGGTTGTTTTCCCGACGTGCAAAGCGAATGGAGTGGAAACGGCGTGAAGGAAGGTACATCTTTATTTTAACACTAAAACTAAAAACAGGAACCAACAAAAGCGCGCACAATGGCGGTACAAAAAACTGGGCTATGAAACAAAAGACTAGCACAAAGGCTATAAACTACAAACATGAAACAAAAACACTTGTGCAGTGGCATGAATAACAAAAACTTACGTGGACAAAATGGACAGCATTGCAAGGCATGAAGCAGATAATCAAGGGCGTGAATGAGGTGATGTTGCCAGACTGACTAACTGGTAACTGTGGCTTAAATAATGAACATGATAAGTGAATACAGGTGTGAGACAAGACAGGTGAACTGATTGGTTGTCATGGTAACAAAACAAGGAGTGAAAAAAAAAGGAACTTAGAGTCCAAAGGGTCAAAAGCACCTGGTATTCCTAGGCAGTCTCCCATCCAAGTACTATCCAGGCCAGACACTGCTTAGCTTTGAGAACAGATATAATTGGGGATGCTTAGGGTAATATGGCCATACAAAACTCATGATCAGACATGACAGAAAACTAAATCAGTTGGCATGGTAAGACAAACAAGGAAATGCAAAACAAAACTAAATGTCCAAAAAACTAAACATAGCATGACCAAAACAAAACATGAACCATAGGCGTGACAGTTGCCTTGTGTAATTGTTTGGTTGTCAAATGTTAATCATCAACTTAAAGTGCCCTTTTTTTGGGATTGTAACAGACGTCCATGTGGATTCATCAACTTAATTCCAAACATTTCTTCACAAAAAAAGGAAATCTTTAACGCCCGGAAAAGGATGGAATGCCATCTCCGGGTTGGGGAGGAGACCCTGCCCCAAGCGGAGGAGTTCAAGTACCTCGGAGTCTTGTTCACGAGTGAGGAAAGAGTGGATGGTGAGATCGACAGGCGGATCGGTGTGGCGTCTTCAGTAATGCGGACGTTGTACCGATCTGTTGTGGTGAAGAAGGAGCTGAGCCGGAAGGAAAAGTTCTCAATTTACCGGTCGATCTACCTTCCCATCCTCACCTATGGTCATGAGCTTTGGGTAATGACCGAAAGGATAAGATCACGGGTACAAGCGGCCGAAATTAGTTTCCTCCGCCGTGTGGCGGGGTTCTCCCTTACAGACAGGTTGAGAAGCTCTGTCATCCGGGAGGAACTCAAAGTAAAGCTGTACTACTTCACTTCGAGAGGAGCCAGATGAGGTGGTTCGGGCATCTGGTCAGGATGCCACCCGAACGCCTCCCAACCGGTAGGAGGCCACGTGGAAGACCTAGGACACGTTGGGAAGACTATGTCTCCTGGCTAGGAACGAGCTAGACGAAGTGGCTGGGGAGAGGGAAGTCTGGGTTTCCCTGCTTAGGCTGTTGCCCCCGCGACCCGACCTCGGATAAGCGGAAGAAGATGGATGGATGGATGGATTTATGGAACATGTCCACAAAAATCGAGCTCTCAACACTCAACATTGCATTGTTGCATTTCTTTTCACATTTTATGAACTTACATTCATATTTTGTTGACATATTAGTCAATAAATATATTTATAAAGGATTTTTGAATTGTTGCTATATTTAGAATATCTAAAAAATCTCACGTACCCCTTGGCATACCTTCAAGAACCCAGATTTGAGACCCACTGTTCTACAATGTGGACTAAGGAGCATTAGCCTTGCTCACTAGGTCTTACGCAAACAATCATGTTGGTTCTCCTCAACTCTGACCTCTCTGGTCCATCCCTCAGAGATATCCGTGTGCAACATAAACAATTCCCATCGTCGGAAAACGTAGAAGCATTCACTTCCATCTCATCTCGTCTTCTTGAAAAATTTCTCTACATTTGTTGCCACACAACACCTTTCCATAAACATCCAACAGTTTCCAGCAACAATTGAGCTAATAATGGGAATTCTCTCTAGTTTCCAAGTACTATAAAGGGGAACATTATCACAATTTCAAAAGGGTTGAAAACAATAAAAATAAGTTCCCAGTGGCTTGTTGTATTTTTTCAAGTTTTTTTTCGAAATTTTACCGGTCCCCGAATATCCCCCCAAAAATCTTTAAAGTGCTTGATTTTCGCTATTTGTGATGCCACTATCCATTTTCCTGTGACGTCATACAGTGCTGCCAATGTAAACAAACAATGGCGAATAGCACAGCAAGATATAGCGACATTAGCTCGGATTCAAACTCGGATTTCAGCAGCTTAAGCGATTCAACAGATTACGCATGTATTGAAACGGAATGGTTGAAGTATGAAAGTATTAAATAAGAAACTGAAGCTATTGACGCTATTCATAGCCATAGCATGGCCGAATAGCTTCGTTAGAATCGCCGGTAAAATGTGCGGACCAAACGATCAGGACTTTCGCATCTTTTGACACTGGAGCAACTTAAATCTGTCGATTGGTAAGTGTTTTTTTTCTTATTAAATGTGGGTGGAAGGAAACGTAATATAGTTGCAAATGCATCTGCAGGTTATCCATACATCTCTGTGCTATGTTTGCTTTAGCACCGCCGGTAAATAGCATGTTAGCATCGATTAGCGTGGCATGTTAGCATCGATTAGCTGGCAGTCAACATCAACAAAACTCCCCTTTGTGATTTCGTTGACTTTATCGTTGCAAATGCATCTGCAGGTTATCCATACAACTCTGTGCTATGTTTGCTTTAGCACCGCCGGAAAATAGCATGTTAGCATCGATTAGCGTAGCACGTTAGCATCGATTAGCTGGCAGTCAACATCAACAAAACTCCCCTTTGTGATTTCGTTGACTTTATCGTTGCAAATGCATCTGCAGGTTATCCATACATCTCTGTGCCATGTCTGTCATCGCCAGTAAATAGCATGTTAGCATCGATTAGCGTAGCATGTTAGCATCAATTAGCTGGCAGTCACGCCACGACCAAATATGTCTGATTAGCACATAAATCAACAACATCAAGAAAACTCACCTTTGTGATTTTTTTTACTTTATAGTTGCAAATGCATCTGCAGGTTATCCATACATCTCTGTGCCATGTCTGTCATCGCCGGTAAAATGTCTACTTTCGCATCTTCGGGCCAGTGGTGCAACATGAATCCCTCCCTGTTAGTGTTGTTACACCCTCCGACAACACACCGACGAGGCATGATGTCTCCAAGGTTCCAAAAAATAGTCGAAAAAACGCAAAATAAAACGTTCTGACGTCATCGCAAAAAAAAACGATAAACAGAAAGGCGTTTAATTCGCCAAAATTCACCCATTTAGAATTCGGAAATCGATAAAAAAAAAAAGGTCTTTTTTCTGCACCATCAAGGTATATATTGACGCTTACATATGTTTGGTGATAATGTTCCCCCTTTAAATGTTGCATTTTAACAACAGGGCCACATGTTAGTATCCCTGGGACACAGTTCAACAGTTTAGGTCAAGCTATCCCACAGAACTTGAGGCTTGTTGGCTGGGGTTGTGTGTCAAAGTGCTGTGTTTATGAGCCCGTGTTCATTTGTGGTGAGACCGGGCTCTCCTGGGCCTTGTAAAGAAGCTCATGCGAAGAACAGAGGGCGGCTCAGCCACGCTGCACTCAGGCAGCAACTACAGAAGTCTTACAGTAAAAGTTCCACATTGACCAACTTATGTCCGGAGGGAGAGTGGACGTCTTGCTCCATTCCACTGGCTACCCACTCTTCAGTTTAACACTACAAATCTTTCTAGAAAAAGGGTACCGTATTTCCTTCAAGTGCCGCCGGGGCGCTAATTAATTTAAAACCTCTTCTCGCTCCGGCGTAAATTTAGGCCTGTGCTTATAAATTTGACTGTGATGTAAGGATACCATCATGAAAAGCACGGTCTAGCTCCATCCTATCTTGCCGATTGTATTGTACCATATGTCCCGGCAAGAAATCTGCGTTCAAAGGACTCCGGCTTATTAGTGATTCCCAAAGCCCAAAAAAAGTCTGCGGGCTATGGAGCGTTTTCCGTTCGGGCTCCAGTACTCTGGAATGCCCTCCCGGTAACAGTTCGAGATGCCACCTCAGTAGAAGCATTTAAGTCTCACCTTAAAACTCATTTGTATACTCTAGCCTTTAAATAGACTCCCTTTTTAGACCAGTTGATCTGCCGCTTCTTTTCTTTTTCTTCTATGTCCCACTCTCCCTTGTGGAGGGGGTCCGGTCCGATCCGGTGGCCATGTACTGCTTGCCTGTGTATCGGTTGGGGACATCTCTGCGCTGCTGATCCGCCTCCGCTTGGGATGGTTTCCTGCTTGCTCCGCTGTGAACGGGACTCTCGCTGCTGTGTTGGATCCGCTTTGGACTGGACTCTCGCGACTGTGTTGGATCCATTATGGATTGAACTTTCACAGTATCATGTTAGACCCGCTCGACATCCATTGCTTTCCTCCTCTCCAAGGTTCTCATGGTCATCATTGTCACCGACGTCCCACTGGGTGTGAGTTTTCCTTGCCCTTATGTGGGCCTACCGAGGATGTCGTAGTGGTTTGTGCAGCCGTTTGAGACACTAGTGATTTAGGGCTATATAAGTAAACATTGATTGATTGATTGATTGATTTAATAAAAAATGTCAAGATCCGCTACTTGGATCATGGCTTATTCTGGTTTTCTTCTGTTTTGTGTCACATCCTGTTAGTATTTTGTCTTCCTTAGTTCCTGGTGGCACTTTCTGTTTTGTTCCGTTACCTATTAGTGTCCCCTGCCTCTTGTTTCTCACGCGCACCTGCTTGTTGATTATTCCCTCTACTAAAAAGGCCTACTGAAATGAGATTCGGGGATAGCAGGTCCATTCTATATGTTACACTTGATCATTTATTGCCATATTTTTGCTGAAAGGATTTAGTAGAGAACATCGACGATAAAGTTTGCAACTTTTGGTGCTGATAAAAAAAGCCTTGCCTGTACCGGAAGTAGCAGACGATGTGCGCGTGACGTCACGGGTTGTGGAGCTCCTCACATCGGAACATTGTTTAAAATCATGGAGCGATTCGGACAGAGAAAGCGATGATTTTCCCATTAATTTGAGCGAGGATGAAAGGTTCTTGGATGAGGAAAGTGAAAGTGAAGGACTAGAGAAAAAAAAAAAAGACAAGAGGGCAGTGGGAGCGATTCAGATAGGGAAGATGCTGTGAGAGGCGCCGTGGCAGCCGTGGGGGTGGCAGGACCACTCGGCCAGGCCCAACCGCAACAAGGGATAGAGCCATACCGCTTTGAACCCGACGCTGACGGTGACGGTCAGGAGGACTCTACTGATATTGATGCTGGAGTAGCACACAACATATATCGCCTTCAGAATACAGAATGGTAACATGTTTTTTTATTAATACACTGTACTTAGTGTGTGGTCCAATCCAACCGTGTTCGCTTGACATCTCTGTTCCATAAATAAAAATGACTGTCATCTTTTGGGAATGTAAACAAGGAAACACCGGCTGTGTTCGTGTTGCTAAAGGCGTCCGCAATACACCGCTTCCCACCTACGGCTTTCTTCTTTGATGTATCCAATATTATTGAACAAATTGCAGAAGATTAACCAACATAGAAGTCCAGAATACTGTGGAATTTTGCGATGAATACAGACGATTAATAGCTGGCCATGGTGCTGGAACAAAATATCCTCTACAATGCTAGACGTTTTCAGCAGGATATTTCGGCGTGAAATTTAAAATTGCAATTTAGTAAACTAAAAAGGCCGTATTGGCATGTGTTGCAATGTTAATATTTCATCATTCATATATAAAATATCGGACTGCGTGGTCGGTAGTAGTGGCTTTCAGTAGGCACTTTAAGCCTGCCGTTTTTTGTCATTCGACCTCGCAGTCTAAATTGTATTTGATGCAAAAGGTGACGTCCCTATCCCCGCTTGTGGTAAAGAGTTTGTGTACGTTAGCTTCCACGCTATTTCTTTGTTTGTTTATTTCCCTAGCTCACATGCTAGCGTCTTTAGTTCTTTCTAGCTCACATGCTAGTTCTTTTGGTTTTGTCTTTAGTGCCTTTGTGCAAGTATTTCTGTTCTTAGTTTGTTTTGTAGTAGAAATAAATAATCTTTTCTTACCTTCACGCTGTGTCCAGTCCGCCTGCATTTATGAGAGAACGCATCCGAATAACCACAATGCCAGCTAAGCGTCACAAAAAGAACGTTATTATGGTCTTACCTTTACTTATAAATGAAGTCCATGCGCAGCTCCTTCTGATCAAAAGCATCGATAACTTGTTTATAGAAGTCTTCCTTATCTTTCTTCAGTTTTAAAAGTCTCTCTGTCTCGATGGAGATCTTTCTTTTTTACCTCCTGCTTCAATTGAAAGTCCAGTTTAGAAAAGTGTTTTATTTTAGATATGTAATCCTCCATGTTAAAAGTGCAAGCGAGAAGAAAAAATAAACACACGCTGCTCACTCTTGCTGCTTGTTGTCACTTCTTCTGCAGCCGAGTAGTCGCAAGAAGGATCACTAGCGCCCTCTACCACCAGGAGGCGGGAGTCATTTAATGACTCATATTTGACACACGCAGCTACGGTATATTAATAAAACATAGCCGCTTTTTTTTTAGTATATTCAATAGCTTGGACCTTAAATCCTACTGAATAGCTCTTAATCTTCTTCCCTTTATGCGGTTTCAAATTATTAAAATCAGCCTCCTCCATTTTGAAAATGATGACAGGTGAAGTGTCACTCGTGACGTGACGAGTTTGACCCGGCGGAAATTCTAGGCATATGCTAATTATTTGGCGAAAACGAGTTAGACCCGGCGGAAATTCTAAACATGCGCTAATAAAAATAAGATTTTGCAAATTGAGTTTGACCCGGCGTTAATCCTGAGCCGGCGGTAATGCTAAGCATGCGCTAATTATTTTGCGAAACGAGTTTGACCCGGCAGTAATTCTAGCCAGGCGCATACTATATACCCGGGGGCAATTCAAGGAAATACGGTATATTTAGTCAGATGTTATAATAAGACCTAACACACCATCAAACCAGAAATCAAACATATTTCCACACAGGAAATCAGGAGTTATTTCCGCCACAGAAAGATTCAACAGTAATTTTTTTACGTTTGGCGCTACCTGCTTACCACATTTACGTGATACTCATTTGTCAGATTGACTCCTTTTTATACACTCATCCAGTAGATGCCTGCGTAACTTGATCTGATTAGAATCATTTAAAGGGAATTGCAATTTTTGGGGAATTTTGCCCATCATTCACATCAATTATGAGGGACAAGAGCACAGATTTTTTTTTTTAGGATTTTAAAGATGATTAAAAAAAATGCTTGCAAGATGTGGCTAATGTGAGTCACTGTTGTAGCCTTCAAAGGCTCTAAAACTACTTCAAAACCCTCCTTCAAAATTGTATAATTGTATAAACTCACTACAAGTACATATATATATATATATATATATATATATATATATATATATATATATATATATATCCATCCATCCATCCATTTTCTACCGCTTATTCCCTTTCGGGGTCGCGGGGGGTGCTGGCGCCTATCTCAGCTACAATCGGGCGGAAGGCGGGGTACACCCTGGACAAGTCGCCACCTCATCGCAGGGCCAACACAGATAGACAGACAACATTAACACTCACATTCACACACTAGGGCCAATTTAGTGTTGCCAATCAACTTAGGTCCTGCAGTCCTGGGTTCAAATCCAGGCTCGGGATCTTCCTGTGTGGAGTTTGCATGTTCTCCCCGTGAATGCGTGGGTTCCCTCCGGGTACTCCGGCTTCCTCCCACTTCCAAAGACATGCACCTGGGGATATATATATATATATATATATATATATATATATATACATACATACATACATACAGTATATATATCATGTAACATATACCTTCGTAGCAATATGTAATATGTACAATATACACACTGCAAGTATATATATATATAATGTAGTAACAGACACAATCACAACAATATGATTGTGTCTGTCACAACAATAGGACGGCGTGGCGCAGTGGGAGAGTGGCCGTGCGCAGCCCGAGTGTCACTGGTTCAAATCCCACCTAGAACCAACCTCTTCAAGTCCGTTGTGTCCTGAGCAAGACACTTCACCCTTGCTCCTGATGGGTGCTGGTTGGCGCCTTGCATGGCAGCTCCCTCCATCAGTGTGTGAATGTGTGTGTGAATGGGTAAATGTGGAAGTAGTGTCAAAGCGCTTTGAGTACCTTGAAGGTAGAAAAGCGCTATACAAGTACAACCCATTTATCATTTATTTATTTAATGTGTAACATGTACAATATACACACTACAAGTGTATATATAATGTAGTAACAGACACCTTCATAATGTTGCGTTTGGACCAGATGTTCCTCCAAGGGAATTTAAGTTGCTGGTCAATCCCAAGTCATTTTAATGACACATAAGCTGAGTTTAAATGATCACCCTGAACAGATGAGGTATTTTGCAATTTATACCAAAGCTTTGGAGAGACCAACCTAAAAACAACACATTCAAATCGCGTCGCCTAGTTGATCTGAAAACATTACGGACGTGTTGTCTTTTTCAATATGTCCCTCGCCGCCACCCTCCAGAACGAATACACATGTATATATAAGAAGGGAGTATTGCTACTCCTCACATTCCTAAAGCCAAGGTTAACTTGCAGTGTACCTTGGACATGAGATTAAAAAATAGAAAGAGTACAAATGGAAAACACTAGCTATTTCAAATATGACAATAGCAAGAAATAACTCTTAAATATGGATATGTGTAGATATCTATCTCCGTCAATAACAATATGTAATATGTACAATATACACACTGAAAGTATATTTATAATGTAGTAACAGCCACTTTCATAACAATATGTAATATGTACAATAGTTACCATATTTTGGTCCCCACATCTGTGGTCTCCTCCAAGATTTCTCATTTTGAGCCCTTTAGGTTGAGTTTTTTTCTTGCCCTGATGTGGGATCTGAGCCCAGGAGGTCGTCGTCGCTTGTGCAGGCCATTGAGACACTCGTGATTTAGGGCTATACAAGTAAACATTGATTGATTGATTGGTTGATTGATACTTCTACATCAATGTTGAACAACCATAGAAGCACAGAACAATGCCATTTCAATCCTTCCAAAGAGATTCAGTCATTCAGCCTGAAACAATAACAGGACATTTGTTGTGATCCGCTGCCTGGATCATATTGTGATTTGGATTTTTGGGTCTGTTTGTGTTTTCTGTTAGTTTGGACTCCCTTTTTATTGTTTGTGCACCTGTGAGTTAGTTTGGTCACCATGGTAACGTATTATTTTCACCTGCCGCGTGTTCCAGACGCAAACCTTTTTTTGTGATTACTGTCTTGATTTAAACCTGCCTCCTTCGTTCATTCGGTCTGGGTTCGTGACGACTTTGGTTCTCTGTCCTGTTTACTCTAGCTTCCAAGCTAAGGCCTTTTGTGTTATCCTCTAGCTCCCATGCTAGCTCTTTTGTTTTGCCTTTTGTACTTTGAGTGAGTTTTTCTTTTTCATAGTCTGTTTTATTCTTAAATAAATCACTGGTTCTTACCTTCACGTTGTGTCCGAGCCCGACTGCATGCTTGAGAGAACGCCCAACGCGTCACAACATTGACTCTTTTGATTTCAGGTGTCCTATTGACCGAGGGAATGTGCTGGCAGAAATCTCTCTTCTTTGCATTTGATCAGCTGTACTCATTGCACCACAACAGAATGAAACCATTTTTTGTCGGGGCATGGCCACTCCTGCTGAGGATAAATACTTTGGATCCAAGCGCTCAGACAAGATCTGTTCAGTCCAAGTCTGTAAGCAAGAACTGATGACGCTTGTTCAGGGAGAGGCCAAACAATCGGAACAGTCCTATTGTCCTGAGGACGGTGATGTTCCTCTCACAGCCAAGCAAAGAAAAGTCTCGCGGGCCAAACTGAAGAGGCTGGCCGGACATAGTTTGGACACCCTTGACCTAAACTTTATTTCTGCCAGAGACAGTCGATTAATTTCATTGGCATTATTTGCAAGGCAAAATGATTATTCAATGTCCTATTAATGGAGGTTGTGTGAGACTTGTGTGGCACAGCGATGCCGGATATGTTCTTACAGGGATGTGTCGAACAAGAACACAGCGTAAGGTAAGAAATAAGTATTTATTAAACTAATAAAAAAGGCTAGGACAAAAAAACTGGTGCTAGGCAGAAAAGGCAAACAAATGGCGCTAGCATGAGAGCTAGGGAAATAAACAGACACACTAACACTTGGCACAAAGGCACGAAAAGGGAAAACAAAATGTGGAAGTCTTGCTGACTGGGTTCTCCGGGACCACTTGACACCACCACAATGGATTGACACAGGGTTTATTTTGCCCTTTCTTAATTTTGGCACACTTGATTTTTAACTCTACTGAAAATGCTTTTCGTTTTAACATAAACTTCGCATATAGCTTTGTTGCAGTCCTCCGTGCCTTCCCGTCACCCCGTGTCACTTGCTCGGTCTTTCGACACCCTTCATGGTCTCCGGCACTCCTGATAAAGAGACAGGTGATTGGACAACTCGTTCCAGCTGAGAAATCCCCTCACCTTTCATCGCATGCCCCGCCCGCAGGGGACCCGTCGACCACGCCCCTCCACACAAAACACTTAGCATGGCGCAGTGGAAGAGTGGCCGTGCGCAACCCAAGGGTCCATGGTTCAATTCCCACCTTGTACCAATTTCGTCACGTCCGTTGTGTCACTGAGCAAGACACTTCACCCTTGCTCCTGATGCGTGCTGGTTAGCGCCTTGTATGGCAGCTCCCTCCATCAGTGTGTGAATGTGTGTGTGAGTGGGTAAATGTGGAAGTAGTGTCAAAGCGCTTTGAGTACCTCGAAGGTAGAAAAGCGCTTTACAAGTACAACCCATTTATCATTTATGAAAGCAAGGAATAAACAAAAACGCAACGCGAGAGCTAGCGAGTACAAACATGGAAAGCAAGTCGTCATCTGTTGCGTGAAAGCAAATTAGGAACCGAGGCGGAAGAACGAAAAGGGGCAGGCTTAAATAAGGCAGTGATCAGTAGAAACAGGTGTGCGTGGAAAGCAAGGGACAGGTGAACTGATAAGCTACCATGGTGACAGAAGAAAACAGGAACTAAGGACATCAAACAACAGAGTGTGATACCAAAATGGAACAAAAACAAGAATATGGAATGATCCGGGCCGTATTTGCAAGGTGGATTCTATTCCTTTGCAATGGGTTGTCTTTTAATAAACATTGAAATATTTCCCAGCTAAATTGCAGCATAACGGTCCATTTGGGAAACTTAGAAGTACTATCCAGAAAACAGCCTTTCCACTTTATTACATGAAGCTATCTTTGTGTATTATATCGTTGAGCAGTAATGCGGTGAGGATGGTATTGTCCTGGATTGCTCTCACACACACACACACACACACACATGCACACACACACACACACGCTTATTGAAGCTATGATGGCGAACACATATGCCGTTTAAACAATCACTCCAATCCCCTCCTTATCTTCAGGAGTTATGTGGCTAAATCTACTCATAATACACAGCTCACTGAGGGTGTAATCCCCGGGAACATCGGACTAAATCCGTGCTAGATCCGCTGCATGCAGACCAAAGTCAGCCAAGGCCATTATGGAGGAGTAGGGTCGGTGCTAATGGTCGTCTATGAATCGACATTAACGCCATTAGGACACCTCCATCCAGGAAATCCTTCTTACCATCGCGAGGCAGCAGCTGTCGGAAGTTTAAAACCACAATCCCTCCGCCGTCATCGACCTTTCTCTCAGGCCTGCTGTCCTGGATTTGTCCGAATTGCAAAAGAACAGACCATT
>NC_084620.1:52740853-52778353 GCF_033978795.1 Nerophis ophidion | reverse complement strand
AGAGGCATTACAAAAAGAAGCCTGTGGATCAGCTTCATGGAATTGCTGAATCTTTTGCAATGTGTTCAATTAATAATGGAGACGTCAAAGAAGAATGCTGTTGGTGGAAAGCGGTGGGTTGCAACTGCCTTTAGCAACCGAAACACAGCCGGTGTTTCTTTGTTTGTTGTGAAGCTTTAATATGGAACAGAGCGGTCAAGCGAACATGTTTCCCGACCACTTGTCAACCGGCAGGTTTCGGTGAGAAAATTGTGGTATTAAGTTGGCTCTTACCGGGGACATGAGCAGAGCTTGCGTCCTCCTGCAGCAGCTGTCAAAAATGCAGCTGCGACTTTTTTGGCTCCTGTGAATTTTATGTATGTGAATTATATTTATATAGCGCTTTTCTCTATTGACTCAAAGCGCTTTACATAGTGAAACCCAATATCTAAGTTACATTTAAACCAGTGTGGGTGGCACTGGGAGCAGGTTGGTAAAGTGTCTTGCCCAAGGACACAACGGCAGTGACTAGGATGGCGGAAGCGGGAATCGAACCTGCAACCCTAAAGTTGCTGGCACGGCCCCTCTACCAACCGAGCTATTCCGCCCCATGGTGGCATAGCTCCTCCATGGCTTCAACATGCCCCTCCGACTTTCAGGTCTGACTTTACAATCTCACTAAAACACTAGCAACACAATAACCACATAAGAGATTTTTCAGAATTATCCTAGTAAATGTGTCTAATAACATCTGAATCGCTCTCACTGCCCTCGCCTTTTTTTTTTCTTTCTTCGAGTGCTTCACTCTAACTTTCCTCGTCCACAAATCTTTCATCCTCGCTCAAATTAATGGGGAAATCTTACAAGAAGAGGAAGGTTACTTTTGACATAAACATTTAAATTTGATATAATTTTTTCCTGGTCCTTATTTTCGATAGGTCATAAAAATTAAACAATTA
Source organism: Nerophis ophidion (assembly GCF_033978795.1). Classification (NCBI taxonomy): domain Eukaryota; kingdom Metazoa; phylum Chordata; class Actinopteri; order Syngnathiformes; family Syngnathidae; genus Nerophis; species Nerophis ophidion. Next base: position 52,777,415 of record NC_084620.1, on the reverse strand, counting down.
TCGATATTGACGCCACAAACAAGATCAGATGGGTGGATCGCGCAACTGTACATGTTTAACACATCTCCTCTTGCTGTATAAAAGGAGGGCTGAACGGGGCTGGTGATGGTGCGGAACGAGAGCAACCCATACGAGGAAGGAACGAGAGAGAGACGACAACACGAGCAGCAGCGCGTGCAACCCGGAAGAGAGCGAGAGGCAGATGCAGACAACGGGAAGGCTGAAAAGCAACAAGCAAAATACTTTTGTTTATTGAAAAATAAAAAGGCATGTCCTTCCTTGGTGGTACCTGGAACCCGCAAGACGATGGCTTAAGTCCTTCACAGCAGCACTTACCAGTGAGCTTGCCTCTATTTTTTTTATTTTATTTTATTTATTTACTAGCAAGCTGGTCTCACTTTGCTCGACATTTTTCATTTTAAGAGAGACACAACTCAAATAGAATTGGAAAATCCAAGAAAATATTTAAAAAAATTCATTAATTTTTTTTTTTACTTTGCTTCTTATAACTTTCAGAAAGACAATTTTAGAGAAAAAATACAACCTTAAATATGATTTTAGGATTTATAAAGACATACCTTTTTGTCTTTGAAATTCCTTCTTCTTATTTCCTGACAATTTAAATCAATGTTCAAGTAAACTAATTAATTGTATTGTAAAGAATAATAAATACATTATAATAAATTCTTCATTTTAGCTTCTGTTTTTTCGAAGAAGAATATTTGTGAAATATTTTTTTTCAAACTTATGATTAAAAGAAAAAAATATATATTCTGGCAAATGCAGAAAATCTGTAAAATCAAATTTAAATCTTATTTCAATGTCTTTTGAATTTCTTTTAAAATTTTTGTTATGGAAAATATAGCTTGGTCCAATTTGTTATATATTCTAACAAAGTGCAGATTGGATTTTAACCAATTTAAATCATGTCATCAAAAATATATATTTATTGTGAGAAATCATTAAGATGATCAGTGTTTCCACAAAGATAAATATCATTAATTATTAATAATAACATCGACTTAAAGGTAAATTGAGCAAATTGGCTATTTCTGCCCATTCATTTAAGTGTGTATCAAACTGGTAGCCCTTCGCATTAATCAGTACCCAAGAAGTAGCTCTTGGTTTCAAAAAGGTTGGTGGCCCCTGCTGTACAGTATAGACTCACACACACAGTTCTTGAACTAAAATGTGCAGCTTGTTTGAGTTCTATGCTGCATAGCATCAATATATGATTTGTTATTTCAAGTTCATTCAGCCATTTCTATGCTTGAAAATGCTTAATTTAGGCAAATTATGCATACCATTTTGCGAAATAATGCAAATTTTTCATAAAAAATAGGGCCGTAGTCAAACGCGAGACTGCAAGGAAATGGGATAGGATTTATTTAAATAAATATGTTTAGAAAAAAAAAGGTTATGGAGTGCAGCCACAAAATTGAAAGTGTGATTGTATTTCCAACAAAAAGTATTGGCAGTCATTTGTAAAACTTTGTAATATCTGGCTATAAATAAACTGAATATATTTTCATTATCTTAAAATATGGTAAAATTATTTCAAAGTATTATGTTTATTTCTATTCATCCATCCATGTTATTCCACTTATCCCTTTCAGGGTTGCTGGAGCCTATCCTGGCTACAATCGGGCGGAAGGCGGGGTACACCCTCGACAAGTCACCACCTCGTCACAGGGCCAACACAGATAGACAGACAACATTCTGTAACGGCGCACGCGCAGTCTGCTTTTCCCTCCGGCATCTGAGGGTCACAGTTCGTCATCTGACTGCTCGTCCGGACACGCCCCCGCTCACGCTGAGCGCAGCACGCCCATGCAGCGACAAGCCTGCACTCAATTCCTAATCTGCACACCTGGTATTGATGAGCGCGAGCTGGATAAAAGACCAGTAGACCCAAGGATGGGAGCGGGAACTTAGTAGTTTTCATGTTGTACCTGCCCTCCGTCGCCTGGAAAGTGAGCTGTGCGTCTCACTGTTCCTCGGATATCTGACTGCCTCCTTCGTGCCTCGACTACTCGCTCGCCACTGGATTATGACGCCTCTCTCTCGCCCCTGATCCCCTGCCTTGCCCCCTGGACTTCCTTGTATCTCGTTCAACACTTTGGTAACACACCCTTCAGTTAAAGTCTACACATAGTCTTACACCATACACACTCTTGAGATTTTGTCACACTTCATTTCCTTAGTTTATTAGTTAGTATTGTTTATTATTCTTATTATATATATTTACTATATATATGTATATTATACATATATAATAAATTCTGCGATGAGGTGGCAACTTGTCCAGAGTGTACCCCGCCTTCTGCCCGATTGTAGCTGAAATAGGCACCAGTGCCCCCGCAAGCCCAAAGGGAATAAGCGGCAGTAAATGGATCAGGATCAACCCGTGTGGAGTTTGCATGTTCTCCCCGTGACTGTGTGGGTTCTACTCCGGCTTCCTCCCACCTCCAAAGACATGCACCTGGGAATAGGCCCCTCCCACCTCCAAAGACATGCACCTGGGGATAGGTTGATTGGCAACACTAAATGGTCCCTAGTGTGTGAATGTGAGTGTGAATGTGTTATGGTTTAACTAAGGGGAGGTGAAAATGACGGCAGACTGACACCAGGGGGCCTTATGTTCAATAATTTATTATCCATCTATCCATTTACTGCCGCTTATTCCCTTTGGGGTTGCGGGGGGCGCTGGTGCCTATCTCAGCTACAATCGGGCGGAAGGCAGGGTACATCCTGGACTGTGTTGGCCCTGTGATGAGGTGGCGACTTGCACCAGGAAACCACATGGTGATGGACTCGATGATGGCTGAGTAGAACTGCACCAGAAACTCGGTCGGCACCTTCAGTTTCCTCAGCTTCCACAGGAAGTACATCCTCTGCTTGATGAGGGAGCTGATGGTCGGCTCCCACTTGAGGTCCTGGGTGATGGTGGTGCCCAAGAAACGGACGGAGTCCACAATGGAGATGGGGGTGGGGGAGTCAATAAGGGTGAGGGGGGGGACTTTCCTGGAGTCCGAGATCATCTCCACTGTCTTCTGGGCGTTCAGCTCCAGGTTGTTGAGGCTGCACGAGGACGCCAGCCGGTCCACCTTTCTCCTGTAGGCGGACTCGTCGCCATCCGAGGTGAGCCCGATGAGGGTGGTGTTGTCCGCAAACTATAGCAACTTTACCAACTGGGTGCATCAGTGTGGGTACCGGGAGAAGAGGCAGGGGGAAAGTACACAGCCCTGTATACAAACCCCGTTTCTATATGAGTTGGGAAATTGTGTTAGATGTAAATATAAACGGAATACAATGATTTGCAAATCATTTTTCAACCCATAAGACAAGATATTTGATGTTCAAACTCAAAAACTTTATTATTTTTTGCAAATAATAATAAACTTAGAACTTAATGGCTGCAACATGTGCCCAAGTAGTTGGGAAAGGGCATGTTCACCACTGTGTTATATCACCCTTTCTTTTAACAACACTCAATAAACATTTGGGAACTGAGGAAACTAATTGTTGAAGCTTTGAAAGTGGAATTCTTTCCCATTCTTGTTTTATGTAGAGCTTCAGTCGTTCAACAGTCCGGGGTGTCCGCTAACGTATTTTACGCTTCATAATACGCCACACATTTTCGATGGGAGACAGGTCTGGACTGCAGGCGGGCCAGGAAAGTACACGCACACTTTCTTTACGAAGCCACGCTGTTGTAACACGTGCTGAATGTGGCTTGGCATTGTCTTGCTGAAATAAGCAGGGGCGTCCATGAAAAAGACGGCGCTTAGATGGCAGCAAATGTTGTTCCAAAACCTGTATGTACCTTTCAGCATTAATGGTGCCTTCACAGATGTGTAAGTTGCCTTGGGGACTAATGCACCCCCATACCATCACAGATGCTGGCTTTTGAACTTTGTGTCGATAACAGTCTGGATGGTTCGCTTCCCCTTTGGTCCGGATGACACGATGCCGAATATTTCCAAAAACAATTTGAAATGTGAACCCGTCAGACCACAGAACACTTTCCACTTTGCATCAGTCTATCTTATATGATTTCGGGCCCAGAGAAGCCGGCGGCGTTTCTGGATGTTGTTGATAAATGGCTTTCGCTTTGGATAGTAGAGATTTAACTTGCACTTACAGATGTAGCGACGAACTGTATTTAGTGACAGTGGTTTTCTGGAGTGTTCCTGAGCCCATGTGGTGATATCCTTTAGAGATTGATGTCGGTTTTTGTTACAGTGCCGCCTGACGTTCAATGTTGGTTTCCGGCCGTGGAGTGATTTCTCCAAATTCTCTGAACCTTTTGGTGATATTATGGACCGTAGATGTTGAAATCCCCAAATTTCTAGCAATTGCTCTTTGAGAAAAATCGTTGTTCTTAAACTGTCTGACTATTTGCTCACGCAGTTGTGGACAAAGGGGTGTACCTCGCCCCATCCTTTCTTGTGAAAGACTGAGCATTTTTTGGGACGCCGTTTTTATACCCAATCACGGCACCCACCTGTTCCCAATTAGCCTGTTCCAAATAAGTGCTTGATGAGCATTCCTCAACTTTATCAGTATTTATCGCAACCTTTCCCGACTTCTTTGTCACGTGTTGCTGGCATCAAATTCCAAAGTTAATGATTATTTGCCAAAAAAACATCACATATGTTGTCTTTGTAGCATATTCAACTGAATATGGGTTGAAAATGATTCGCAAATCATTGTATTCCGTTTATATTTACATTTAACACAATTTCCCAACTCATGTGGAAACGGTTTGTACTTTCTGTCACACCGCGGTGAGGGATGTCTTGTTTTGGGTTTTTTGTCTTATGGTTTTAATTTGAAAAGTAACTCTCCTCTCGTTTCAGGTCACTTGCCCTTCCTTTTGTGTCATCAGTCTGACGTCATGCCTGTTCTCTGATTGTTTCCAGCTGTTCCCTATTACCTTCATGTGTTTATAAGCTCACTCCTTCCTTTGTTCTGTGCCAGATTGTCTCGTTTATTCGTCCTCTCTAGTGTCCATGTCTTTGTCCATGCCTTGCCTTGTCTTGTGCCTCTGTCCCTTGATCCTGAACCCCTTAATGAATATTTTGAGTTTTCCTTTTTTCCTCCTCAGCAGAGTGATTTTGATTATTTAGTTCAGGGGTGCCCACACTTTTTCTGCAGGCGAGCTACTTTTCAATTGACCAACTTGAGGGGAACTACCTCATTTATATATATATCATTTTTATTTCTTTATTTATGAAAGAGACATTTTTATAAACAAGTTAAATGTGTTTAATGATAATACAAGCGTGTGTAACACATATAGATGTCTTTCTTTCACAAAGACAAGAATATAAGTTGGTGTATTACCTGATTCTGATGACTTGCATTGATTGGAATCAGACAGTAATGATGATAATGCCCACATTTTCAAATGGAGGAGAAAAAAAAAGTTGTCCTTTCTGTACAATATCACATGAAAGTGGTTGGTTTTTGGCATCTAATTCATCCAGCTTCCATACACTTTACAAGAAAAACATTGGCGGCAAATTCCGTAGCTTGCTTGATTGACATTCACGGCACCCGAGGGTCTTGTGAGATGACGCTGGCTGCTGCCAGTTCATTATTATGAAAAAATGACAGAGAGGAAGGCGAGAAACACTTTTTATTTCAACAGACTTTCGCGCCGTCCCTTCCGTCAAAACTCTAAAGGCCGACTGCACATTTCCTATCTTCACAATAAAAGCCCTGCTTCATGCTGCCTACGCTAACAAAATAAGAGTCTCGGAAAGCTGGCGTGCACATCACTTGTGCACGCCAGCTTTCCGAGACTTTGTATTTAGTTAGCGCAGGCAGCATGAAGCAGGGCTTTTATTGTGAAGATAGGAAATGTGCAGTCGGCCTTTAGAGTTTTGACGGAAGGTACGGCGCGAGAGTCTGTTGAAATAAAAAGTGTTTCTCGCCTTCCTCTCGGTCATATTTTCATAATAATGATCTTGCAGCAGCCAGCGTCATCTCACAAGACCCTCCGGTACCGTGAATGTCATTTAAGTGACGTCTTGGTGAAGATTGATGATCACTAATTTTTAGGTCCATTTTTTTTAAAGCCTGGCTGGAGATCGACTGACACACCCCCCGCGGTCGACTGGTAGCTCGCGATCGACGTAATGGGCACCCCTGATTTAGTTATTCAGCCGCAGTGGTAAGTTTCAGTTAAGTTTTTCATTCATTCCTCAACTTTTTGAGTGACTATTTTTGTTAAATACTTTATTAGATGAGTTAGTGTAGACATTTTCACAGATGTTGTTTTGGTCCTCCTGTCGGAGCGCTTTTTGTTAAATACAGTTTATGGTTCGTCTTTACTTTTGGAGTGATTTTTGGTTGTTCCTTCTTTTTCTGGAACCTTTCCGCCGAGTAGTTTATTTTTGTGGTTATAGATGTTTTTTCTTGACTCGGGAGGTAAAAGGAAAAAAGCAACTTATAATCAAAATGAGCAAAATGTTGAACTGTAATACAAATGGAGAGGTCTTCTTCTGCCTGGCAGTGTGACTTTATGTTTATTCTAATCCCCACATGTCTTATTCCTTTATTTACTCCTTTCTAAAGTCCCACGTTTGTTTTAGCCCCGGCCTGCTTCTTCCAGTGCGCCGTCCCGTGTCCCCTTCTAATCCTTCCCCTCCGAAGCCCGTCTCGCCCCCCCCCCGCCCCACACTCTCTTTCCTCATCCTTTTATCACTGGCCCTTGTCGCGCTAATCCCCCAGGGTTTTGTTTATTTGTGTTGGAGCCGCTTTTACAGCTTGTGACTGACCCCACCTATTTTCTCACCAGTCATTTGAACAGCAGGGCTGCTTTGCAGCTACGCCGCCAATTAACATAGCATTAGCATAATATTTGCATGTGTGCATTAGGGTGTTGATGGGGAGAGAGAAGAACACTTTTACAGCTTTTTTTCTCTCCCTCGCTCGGGAAAAAAGAAAAGATATAGATTCCACGGAGTATGACGTGAGAGCGCCCACGCGGCGCAACAACATGTTTTCAAGTTTGCTGTGAAAAAGTTGTGTTGATGGATCCACCTACACACTGACAGCTGACCATCACGTCCTCTTATCTCCTTACATCACCCACTAACTACACCGCCTTAAAAACACACTTGTGAGACAGCAACACCGAGGTTTTTCTTTTCTCACGCATAAATAAACACTAGCAAGAGTCAGCTAACAATGGAGTTGCTCTATTCCGCCTTTAAAGTGCTTCAAAAAAAACATCCACAAGCAGAGGTGGGACCAAGTCATTGTTTTGCAAGTCACAAGTAAGTCTCAAGTCGTTGCCCTCGAGTCTCGAGTCAAGTCCCAAGTCAAGACAGGCAAGTCCCGAGTCAAGTCCAAAGTCAAGACTGGAAAGTCTCAAGTCCTGCATTTTGAGTTTTGAGTCATTTCAAGTCTTTTTAACCACAAACTAACACAATTACACAGATTGTGTATGCTTTTAGAACGCTGTAAATATTTACAGTATAATAAAAAAAAAGTGCTAACATTGCACTTCATAATAGCACTATTAACCAGTTATTTTAAACATTTAACTCATTCCTTCACAGAAAATACAAATTTGAAAAAACAAATGCAACCCTACTTATTTGCACAAAGGTGTTCACATTGTATTTCCATGGCATATTGCATTGGAACTAGTTCCACAGCAGTTTCTATCCTGTTCTTACCTTATCTCATTGATATCATCTCATACTGTATGTGTTGATGTGTGCGTACACATGAGAAAACATAACAAATACATGAAAATAACAAGGAATAGAGTTGGGCGGTTTTAGCTCGGTTGGTAGAGTGGCCGTGCCAGCAACTAGAGGGTTGCAGGTTTGATTCCCGCTTCCGTCATCCTAGTCAATGCCGTTGTGTCCTTGGGCAAGACACTTTACCCACCTGCTCCCAGTGCCACCCACACTGGTTTAAGAAATGTAACTTAGATATTGGGTTTCACTATGTAAAGCGCTTTGAGTCACTAGAGAAAAGCGCTATATAAATATACTTCACTCACTTGTACTTTTTAGAATTCACGGCCCTATGGAAAATTCACCAGCCGCCACTGATTATGACGCATTCTCATTTTAGGCAAAGTATAAGACAATGCTTTCTTAACAGTATAACTGTAACCAGGAATAAGTCTTCAAGTAACAATATTCAAATACTAACTTTGTTGGGTGTGACAGAATTTGCTTTATTCTGAATCCAGTGTAACAGATTGGTGTCACACCTGGGTGAAGTATTGTCTGGGTTTTGTTTGGTTTCATGTTGTCTTGTCATTTCCTGTTTTATTTTGAAAGGTTAACTCTCCCTCTGGTTTCAGGTCACTTGCCCATCCTCCTGTTTCACTGGTCTGATGTGTCTCCTGATTGCCTGATTGTGCCCACCTGTGTCACCCTCCCTCATGTGTATAAATGTCTGGTCTTCCTCTTGTCTTGTGCCACAGTATATCGTCTCGCTACGTGCCTCCAGCCTTGTCCACAGCCTTGAACCAAGTTTTGCTAAGTATTGCCTTGCTGGTAAGGTTTATTCAGGTCTACTGGAGAGGAGGCTACGTCGGATAGTCGAACTCGGATTCAGGAGGAACAGTGTGGTTTTCGTCCTGGTCGTGGAACTGTGGACCAGCTCTATACTCTCGGCAGGGTTCTTGAGGGTGCATGGGAGTTTGCCCAACCAGTCTACATGTGCTTTGTGGACTTGGAGAAGGCATTCGACCATGTCCCTCGGGAAGTCCTGTGGGGAGTGCTCAGAGAGTATGGGGTATCGGACTGTCTTATTGTGGCGGTCCGCTCCCTGTACGATCAGTGCCAGAACTTGGTCCGCATTGCCGGCAGTAAGTCGAACACATTTCCAGTGAGGGTTGGACTCCGCCAAGGCTGTCCTTTGTCACCGATTCTGTTCATAACTTTTATGGACAGAATTTCTAGGCGCAGTCAAGGCGTTGAGGGGTTCCGGTTTGGTAACCGCAGGATTAGGTCTCTGCTTTTTGCAGATGATGTGGTCCTGATGGCTTCATCTGACCGGGATCTTCAGCTCTCGCTGGATCGGTTCGCAGCCGAGTGTGAAGCGACCGGAATGAGAATCAGCACCTCCAAGTCCGAGTCCATGGTTCTCGCCCGGAAAAGGGTGGAGTGCCATCTCCGGGTTGGGGTGGAGACCCTGCCCCAAGTGGAGGAGTTCAAGTACCTAGGAGTCTTGTTCACGAGTGAGGGAAGAGTGGATCGTGAGATCGACAGGCGGATCGGTGCGGCGTCTTCAGTAATGCGGACGTTGTACCGATCCGTTGTGGTGAAGAAGGAGCTGAGCCGGAAGGCAAAGCTCTCAATTTACCGGTCGATCTACGTTCCCATCCTCACCTATGGTCATGAGCTTTGGGTCATGACCGAAAGGATAAGATCACGGGTACAAGCGGCCGAAATGAGATTCCTCCGCCGTGTGGCGGGGCTCTCCCTTAGAGATAGGGGTGAGAAGCTCTGCCATCCGGGAGGGACTCAAAGTAAAGCCGCTGCTCCTTCACATCGAGAGGAGCCAGATGAGGTGGTTCGGGCATCTGGTCAGGATGCCACCCGAACGCCTCCCTAGGGAGGTGTTTAGGGCACGTCCAACCGGTAGTAGGCCAAGGGGAAGACCCAGGACACGTTGGGAAGACTATGTCTCCCGGCTGGCCTGGGAACGCCTCGGGATCCCCCGGGAAGAGCTGGACGAAGTGGCTGGGGAGAGGGAAGTCTGGGTTTCCCTGCTTAGGCTGTTGCCCCCGCGACCCGACCTCGGATAAGCGGAAGATGATGGATGGATGGATGGATGCCTTGCCTTATTTATTGATTTCTTTGTTTCCTCTGAGAAAGAGTGATTTTGTTTGTCAAAGTTTTTGGTCTAGAATTTTGTGTCTAATTTCAGTGCTTTGCCTTCTTTTTTCCCCCTCCTCTTGGAGCGCTTTAGTTTGTAGTTTTCTCAGCTTTTTATAGCGCACTTTCTGTTAAAAGTTTCTTGTCTCCTCTGCGTGAGTGATTTGCCTTTTTTTTAGCTAATCATAGATTGTTGTTCTTTTGTTAGAAGATCTGTGTGTAATTTTGCTATTGCCTTTTTCCTCCCTATGGAGTGATTTTCGGTTTATTGCGTTTTGCCTATGTCTTTTTTTATCATAGATTCCATAGCCGCTTTGCTTTAATCACTCCGTTCAAAGAGATTTCAAAGAAAACTGTTAAAATAAAGCCTGTGTCAATTGTCCCCCTTCTGCACCTGAGTCCTTATTCTTGCCAAGGTTTAACAATTGGTGGTTTTAGCTGATATAAAGACTTTCAGGTGTTTGTATACGTTTATGTTTAAATTGGCAGACACTCTTATCTAAAGCAACATACATGAAAAATACATATAAAACAATCAGTGTAAACATAATCATTTAAGGGAAGAATGTAATACAAAATATTAATACAAAGTGTCAAGACAGAAACTCTCTGCTGTTGCAGCAACAGAAATACGGTCTATAAGATATATAGATATCTAATGTATTCATACATTGTTTTTGTAGGATATATGCATGTATATATAACCTAATCATATTGTTTCTGTTACGCTTGTGTGGCATTGTAATGCTGGATTCGGTCCTCCGTGGATGCGTCAGCAAGAACACGGCAAAAAGGTACGAACTAAGGGATTTATTAAACAAAAGGAGCTACGAACAAAAACACTGATACAAATAGAAAAGGCAAATAAAAGCGCTAGCACGGAAAGCTAGGACAAACAAACCGAAGCACAAAGGCACACAAAAGGAAACACAAAACGACTAGCGTGAAAGCTAGGAATAAAATAAAGCTTAGCATGAGAGCTAGCGAAAACGAGAGTGAGAGACAAGTCGTAAACAGATGTGTGTGAACAAACTAAGATCCGACAATCAGTGAACAGAAAACGCTGGCTTATAAACAGGTGGTGATTAGTAAAGACGGGTGTGCTGGAAAAGAGAGTAGCAGCTGAAACTAATGAGTGACCATGGAAACGAACAAAACAGGAACTAAGTATGTCAAACCGGAGAGTAATATAAAAATGGAACAAAAATAACAATATGGTGATGATCCGACCATCGGATCACAACAGTTTCTTCACCTTAAAAATAGCTGACTGTTTTTTTCCCCCTTTTTGGGATTATTATGCCCAGTTTTGATCGTGGACGTCTGCTCACTTATAGCATATAAGAATATTCTATTATTGTTAAGCAAACTATGAAAACGCCAAAAAATGTGTCCTTTATCATAGTTACACCTAAGACAAAAAAAGCGCGTGAATATCAGTGGTATTCAGTGAGGTAAAATGAATTAAATGCGCAGACAGTTGACAAATGAATTGCCCTGAGTGGAGCAGATCACCACTCCAAGATGGCGGCCGCGCGTCTCGTCTGCGCTAGTAGGCAGGGGCGGTCGATGCTGCGTCTACTTATAAGATGTCTATGGTTGTAACGTTAGCAGTGAGTTCACAGCCTCACTGATTTAACTACACAGCAAATAAAAGTTATTGTATTCTTCGAACGAACCGCGTTTTTTGCATACGGCAGTGACGTCACACGCAAATACGGTATTAGCTTTCACTGCTATGCTGATGACACCCAACTCTACATGCCACTAAAGCTGACCAACACGCCGGACTGTAGTCAGTTGGAAGCGTGTCTTAATGAAATTAAACAATGGATGTCCGCTAACTTTTTGCAACTTAACGCCAAAAAACGGAAATGCTGATTATCGGTCCTGCTAGACACCGACCTCTATTTAATAATACAACTCTAACATTTGACAACCAAATAATAAAACAAGGTGACTCGGTAAAGAATCTGGGTATTATCTTCGACCCAACTCTCTCCTTTGAGTCACACATTAAAAGCGTTACTAAAACGGCCTTCTTTCATCTCCGTAATATCGCTAAAATCCGCTCCATTTTGTCCACTAAAGACGCCGAGATCATTATCCATGCGTTTGTTACGTCTCGTCTCGATTACTGTAACGTATTATTTTCGGGTCTCACCATGTCTAGCATTAAAAGATTACAGTTGGTACAAAATGCGGCTGCTAGACTTTTGAAAAGAACAAGAAAGTTTGATCACATTACGCCTGTACTGGCTCACCTGCACTGGCTTCCTGTGCACTTAAGATGTGACTTTAAGGTTTTACTAATTACGTATAAAATACTACATGGTCTAGCTCCAGCCTATCTTGCCGATTGTATTGTACCATATGTCCCGGCAAGAAATCTGCGTTCAAAAGACTCCGGCTTATTAGTGATTCCTAAAGCCCCCAAAAAGTCTGCGGGCTATAGAGCGTTTTCCGTTCGGGCTCCAGTACTCTGGAATGCCCTCCCGGTAACAGTTCGAGATGCTACCTCAGTAGAAGCATTTAAGTCTCACCTTAAAACTCATCTGTATACTCTAGCCTTTAAATAGACCTCCTTTTTAGACCAGTTGATCTGCCGCTTCTTTTCTTTCTCCTATGTCCCCCCCTCCCTTGTGGAGGGGGTCCGGTCCGATGACAATGGATGAAGTACTGGCTGTCCAGAGTCGAGACCCAGGATGGACCGCTCATCGGGACCCAGGATGGACCGCTCGCCTGTGTATCGGTTGGGGACATCTCTACGCTGCTGATCCGCCTCGCTTGAGATGGTCTCCTGTGGACGGGACTCTCGCTGCTGTCTTGGATCCGCTTGAACTGAACTCTCGCGGCTGTGTTGGAGCCACTATGGATTGAACTTTCACAGTATCATGTTAGACCCGCTCGACATCCATTGCTTTCGGTCCCCTAGAGGGGGGGGGGGTTGCCCACATCTGAGGTCCTCTCCAAGGTTTCTCATAGTCAGCATTGTCACTGGCGTCCCACTGGATGTGAATTCTCCCTGCCCACTGGGTGTGAGTTTTCCTTGCCCTTTTGTGGGTTCTTCCGAGGATGTTGTAGTCGTAATGATTTGTGCAGTCCTTTGAGACATTTGTGATTTGGGGCTATATAAATAAACATTGATTGATTGATTGATTGATTGATTGATTGATTGATTGATTGATTGACCAAGTCGCAGTTTTTATACCCGGACAAAACCATTTTTGGCATAACTTTTCCTCACTGGCGTGTTGTTTGAGAGCTATTTTTCGTTGGTTTTAATGCAATTTGATTGGCTGAATGCTGTGTGACGGAAATAACAGGGATGCAATTTGATTGGCTGTTGTTCTGACAGGTAGCGTGCACACTGTCACCGCACACACGCTGACAGACACGGACAGATACGGAGCGCTCCTGAATAACTTTTTAATCGTTGGGTTTTGGGGAAAGTAGCAAGTCATGTCAAGTCAAAAGGCTCAAGTCCAAGTCAAGTCACAAGTCATGGATGTTAAAGTCGAAGTCGAGTTGCAAGTCTTTTAGAATTTTGTCAAGTCGAGTCTAAAGTCATCAAATTCATGACTCGAGTCATGTGACCTGAGTCCACACCTCTGTCCACAAGCCTCCGTCAACATTTGAAGTACACTGGATCAGTGTTTTTCAACCACAATACAGTCTGGTGTGCCGTGGGTGATTGTCAAATTTCACCTATTTGGGTTCAAAATATTTTTTGCAAACCGGTGATTATACTCTGCAAATGATATGTTGTCGTCTAGTGTCGGTGCTGTCTAGTACAGGGGTAGGGAACGTAAGGCTCTAGAGCCAGATGTGGCTCTTTTCATGACTCCTTCCGGCTGTCAGATAAATCTTATCTGACATTACTTAACGCGATAATTATGAATAATTTCGCTGGTAATCGCAGTGCTAAAAATAACGTGGAAAATATAAAACATTCTCATGCATTTAAATCCATTCATCCGTTTTCTACCGCACCTGTTCAAGAAGTCGCATTAATGGTAAGAAGTATTTTATGTCACGATGGGGGGGGTCGCAGCTTGCTGCAGGGTCGTTCCCCCAGGAAGGCAGACGGACTACTCGGGACATGGCATTTAGGTAAAAACAGGATTTAATTTAAACTAAAAAAAGATACAAACAAAAATCGCTCAGAGAGGAGGCACAACTTGGGCTAAAGAACAAAGCTAACGCATAAACAGACTAAGAACATAAACAAACAAAACTTACTTGGCATGGCATGAAGCACGAAACTATGGCAAGGCATGAAACGAGTCAGCACAGGGCGACTGACTGGCAAAGACGAGCATAAATACTGCCTCTGATTAGTGCTCGGGAAGCAGGTGAGCAGGCATTTTGTCCACCAGAGACAGGTGGACAAAATGAGTAACCAAGGAAACCAAACAAGGGAGTGGAAAAAAACAGGAACTTAAAGAGTCCAAAGGAAAAACAGCACATGGCCAAACAAAAACATGATCAACAGACATGACATGTGATTTATTATTGGTTAGCTTCAGAATAACAATGTTAATAAAAAGAATAAGAGACTTATTATACTCTAAAAATGTTGGTCTTACTTAAAAATCCACACATTTAGTTGTATTCAGTGTTAAAAAATATGATATGGCTCTCACGGAAATATATTTTGAAATATTTGGCTTTCATGGCTCTCAGCCAAAAAGGTTCCCGACCCCTGGTCTAGAGCATGGGTGTCAAACTCTGGCCGCCATGAATTTTCATTTGGCCCTTGAGGCAATAATACATTAACATTAGAGCTGGCCCGCCGATATTATTCAGTGGCAGTGCCGCTGTATCACCGCATTCAACTCTAATTCTCATACTTGCCAACACTCCCGATTTTTCCGGGAGAATCCCGAATTTCAGTGCCCCTCCCGAAAATCTCCCGGGGCAACCATTCTCCCGGATTTCCACCCGGACAACAATATTGGGGGCGTGTCTTAAGGTACTGCTTTTAGCATCCTCTACAACAGGGGTCGGGAACCTTTTTGGTTGAGAGAGCCATGAAAGCCAAATATTTCAAAATGTATTTCCGAGAGAGCCGTATAATATTTTTTAAACACTGAATACAACTAAATGCGTGCATTTTTAAGTAAGACCTGTCATGTCTTTGTGATCATGTTCTGTTCAGTTATGTTCTGTTTTGTTTTGGACTCCATTAGTTCCTGTTTTTGTGCACACTGGTTTGTTTTTGTTTCCGTAAAGTTTTCACCACTCACGCACCTGATTCACTCGAACTCATGTACCCGTTGTCAATCACCACGTCACCATTTAAGCCTGCAGTTGCCAGGCAGTCAGCCTGGCGACATCACCTTCTACTCACCCTCTATCACCTCTTACACACCTATGTTATCCATGCCGATGATCCATGCTCTTTCTCGGTCCAAGTAAGTTTTTCATGCCATAGTTTATAAGTTGTATTTTATGTTCATAGTTCTCCCATTGTGCGAGTTTTAGTTTTCATAGCCACGTTTTTAACCTCCACGGAGAGCGCCTTTTGTTTATACCCTTTTTTTTGTAATATTTCTGATTTAAGATTAAAGATGTCATTACCTTCACGCCATGTCCGTTCCAATCTCTTTGCACCACGGGAAAACAAACCACACCATAGACCAGGTCTTGACAAGACCAACATTTTTAGAGTATAATAAGTCTCTTATTCTTTTTAATAACATTGTTATTCTAAATTTAACCAATAATAAATATAATACTTCTTACCATTAATGCGACATCTTGAACAGGTGCAGTAGGAAATGGATGGATGAATTAAAAATGCATGAAAATGTTTTATATTTTGAACGTCGTTTTTAACACTGTAATTACAAATGGAATTATTCATTACTTATTGTGTTAAGTAATATCAGCTCAGATTTATCCGAGAGCCGGATGCAGTCATCAAAAGAGCCACATCTGGCTCTAGAGCCATAGGTTCCCTACCCCTGCTCTACAACCTGTCGTCACGTCCGCTTTTCCTCCATACAAACAGCGTGCCGGCCCAGTCACGTAATATATGCGGCTTCTACACACACACAAGTGAATGCAAGGCATACTTGGTCAACAGCCATACAGGTCACACTGAGGGTGGCCGTATAAACAACTTTAACACTGTGAACCCACACCAAACGAGAATGACAAACACATTTTGGGTGAACATCCGCACCGTAACACAACATAAACACAACAGAACAAATACCCAGAACCCCTTGCAGCATTAACTCTTCTGGGACGCTACAATATACACTCCCGCTACCAACAAAACTCGATTTTGCATGTCACTATAAAGTTATATAAGCCTTGCTTGTTCAATATTCAATGCAAAATTTGTTTGGGTCCCTATTAAAAGATTAAGTTGTTCAACTTTGGCCCTCGGCTTTGTTCAGTTTAGAATGTTGGCCCACTCTGTATTTGAGTTTGACACCCCTGGTCTAGAGCTTGGCAGAGTATCCATATCAGTAGGTGGCAGCCGGTAGCTAATTGCTTTGTAGATGTCGGAAACAGCGGGAGGCAGTGTGCAGGTAAAAAGGTGTCTTATGCTTAAACCAAAAATAAACAACAGGTGAGTGCCCCCAAGAAAAGGCATTGAAGCTTCGGGAAGGCTATGCAGAACCAAACTAAAACGGGCTACAAAAGTAAACAAATACAGAATGCTGGACGACAGCAAAGACTTACTGCGGAGCAAAGATGGCATCCACAATGTACAACCAAACATGACATGACAATCAACAATGTCCCCACAAAGAAGGATGAAAACAACTGAAATATTCTTGATTGCTAAAACAAAAGTAGACGCGGGAAATATCGCTGAAAGGAAGACATGGAACTGCTACAGCAAAATTACCAACAAAAAAGAGAAAAAGCCACCGAAATAAAAGTGAAACACTACACACAGGAAAACAGCAAAAAAGTGGAAATAAGTCATGATGTGATGTGACAGGGTGGTGACAGTACACCTACTTTGAGACAAGAGCTATAGTCATGCATGCTTGCTTATGCTTTAAGGTCATATCTAACAATTGCGACAACCACATTTTACTCTTAAGTGAGTTTCAATTTTAAATCATTTCTGCTGGTGGTGTGCCGCCGCATTTTTTCAACGCAAAAAATGTTGAAAAACACTGCACTAGATTGCCAAAAGTATTTGGCCAGCCATCCAAAAGATGAGAATCAAGTGTCTTAATCACTTGGCCCGGTGTATCAAATCAAGCACTTAAAGGCCTACTGAAAGCCACTACTATTGGTTGGAGCGAACATTTCATCCCAGCACCACTCACGGCTAAAAGTCGTCTGCTTTAATCGCATTATTCTTCCGAGGATGTTGTAGTCGTAATGATTTGTGCAGTCCTTTGAGACATTTGTGATTTGGGGCTATATAAATAAACATTGATTGATGATTGATTGATAATTACACAGTATTCTGGAGATCTGTGTTGCTGAATATTTTTTGCAATTTGTCCAATTAATAATGGATACGTCAAAGAAGAAAGCTGTTGGTGGAAAGCGGTGTATTGGAGCAGCGTTTCGCAACACAAACACAGCCGGTGTTTCTTTGTTTGTTGTGAAGCTTTAATATGGAACAGAGCGGTCAAGCGAACATGGTTCTACCACATGTAAACTGGCAGGTTTCAGTGAGAAAATTGTGGTAATAAGTCGGCTCTTACCGGGGACATGAGCGGAGCTTGCATCCTCCTGCAGCTGTCAAAGAGGCAGCTGCGACTTTCTTGGCTCCTCCATGGCTTCCATCAGAGACACTGGCGGTCACCACACCCCTCTGATTTTCAGGTATGACTTTATAATATTACTAAAACACTAGTAACACAATAAGCAGATAAGTGATTTTCCAGATTTATCCTAGTAAATGTGTCTAATAATATTGGAATCGCTCTCACTGCCCTTGCAGTTATTTTTTCACTCTCACTTTCCTCATCCACAAATCTTTCATCCTCGCTCAAATTAATGGGGAAATCGTCGCTTTCTCGGTCCGAATCGATCTTGCTGCTAGTGGCCATGATTGTAAACAATGTGAGGATGTGAATACCTCCACAACCCGTGACGTCACGTGCACATCGTCTGCTACTTCCGGTACAGGCAAAGCTTTTTTTATTAGCGACCAAAAGTTGCGAACTTTATCATCGATGTTCTCTACTAAATCCTTTCAGCAAAAATATGGCAATATCGCGAAATGATCAAGTATGACACATAGAAATAAGAAAAGCTCATTTCAGTAGGCCTTTAAAAACACACTTTCTTATGTGAGACAACACACCTCTGTTTTTCTTTTTGTCATGCATAAATAAACACTAGCAAGAGTCAGCTAACAATGGAGTTGCTCTATTCCGCCTATAAAGTGATCAAAAAAACATCCACAAGCCTTCCGTCAACATTTGAAGTACACTAGATTGCCAAAAGTATTTGGCCAGCCATCCAAAAGATGAGAATCAAGTGTCCTAATCACTTGGCCCGGTGTATCAAATCCTGCACTTAAGGAGTCTTACAAGTGAGCCCCAATAATACACTTATTGGCAACTCATGAAGTGAGCATTGTAAAGGTGAACTGTTGGTGTTTGGGAATTTTGCCTTTTTGTAAGACAAAAAAACAATCTGTTTTTCTTTTTTTTTAAATTCATTCTAAATCATAAAAATGGCAAGTAGGAGGTGGCTAACAATGCAGCCAATGGGAGTGCATTTCCAGACTAAGGAGCGCACCCAACCACATTTTGGAAGGGAAAAGTAGTTCCCATATATTAGCCGCACAGGAATATAAGTGGCAGATATATATGTTGTGAAATTAGTTATTTACACAGAAATATTTAGTAAATCTTTATTTACATACCTTAAAGGCCTACTGAAATGAGATTTTCTTATTCAAACGGGGATAGCAGGTCCATTCTATGTGTCATACTTGATCATTTCGTGTTATTGCCATATTTTTCCTAAAAGGATTTAGTAGAGAACATCGACGGTAAAGTTCGCAACTTTTGGTTGCTAATAAAAAAGCTTTGCCTGTAACGGAAGTAGCAGACGATGTGCGCGTGACATCACAGGTTGTGGAGCTCCTCACATCTGAACATTGTTTACAATCATGGCCACCAGTAGCCAGAGCGATTTGGACCGAGAAAGCGACGATTTCCCCATTAATTTGAGCGAGGATGAAAGATTCGCAGATGAGGAAAGTGAGAGTGAAGACTATACAGTGGGAGCGATTCAGATGTTATTAAACAAATTTACTACGATCATTCTGGAAAATCCCTTATCTGCTTATTGTGTTACTAGTGTTGTAATGAGATAATATGGTCGTACCTGTCCAACCTGAAGATCGGAGGGGTGTGGCCACGGGTGTGGTGACCGCCATTGTCTCCGAAGGAAGCCACGTTTCTCGACGAGGCGAAGACAGCCGATGCTTCCTCCACGTTGGAAGCATCCGACTGTCGGGGGCGGCCGATGGGAGGAGGCAAGAAAGTCCGCAGCTGCCTATTTGACAGGTGCATGAGGAACGAAGCAAGCTCTCCGCTCATGTCTACGGTAAGAGCCGACTTATTACCACCATTTTCTCACCGAAACCTGCCGGTTGACATGTGGTAGGGAACCATGCTCGCTTGACCGCTCTGTTCCATAGTAAAGCTTCACCGTCATCTTTCGGGAATGTAAACAAGGAAACACTGGCTGTGTTTGTGTTGCTAAAGGCGGCCGCAATACACCGCTTCCCACCTACAGCTTTCTTCTTTGATGTCTCCATTATTAATTGAACAAATTGCAAAAGATTCAGCGACACAGATGTCCAGAATACTGTGGAATTATGCAATGAAAAGAGACAACTTAAGGCTGTGAACAGTGCTGGACCAAAATGTCCTCTACAATGCGTGACGTCATCATACCGCGACGTTTTAGCATGATACTACCGCGCGAAATTCAAAATTGCAATTTAGTGAACTAAAAAGGCCGTATTGGCATGTGTTGCAATGTTAATATTTCATCATTGATATATAAACTATCAGACTGCGTGGTCGGTAGTAGTGGCTTTCAGTAGTTCTCTAAGTTAGCACTTTGTCAAACATATTTGGTAATGTAAGTGGGAAGCTAAATTCAACCGCACTTCCAGTAATTATTTCTAATATTTTTAATTAAATATAATTAAACCATAATAATATCCTCCGCTAATATAAGTCTAATTATATTCCCATTAAATAGAACGATAATAACTCACTGAGAAAAGGTCAGTGTGTAGAGGCGCTGCCGACGGGCCGACAGCAGCCCTGCCCAAGATGGCGGTAAGGAGGCGGAGAATGGGGCGGAGAGGCGGGAGCGACGCCGCTGCAATCGAATTAACATTTCTCCTGACAAAGAATAAAAGGGGAGAAGGAGGAAAGATCGAGGAGGAAGGAGTTGGAGAGCCTGCAGTAGCAGATGAACAGCAAGAGCGATCAAAGAGCGACAGAGAGCGAGCCATAGTAGAGGACGACGACGGCGGCGGCTTAAAGAGCAGACCTTGAGCGACTGCAAAGCGATCTGACCCACACTAAAGCTTGTTTATTGAAAAATAAACCAGAGTCAAACCTGCTAAAATGATGTCCTTCCTGGGTGGTCCATTGAACCCGCACGACGGTCGGGGTCAGTACGAATGTCATTACTTAGCAGTGTGCAGAAAGGTCAAAGGTGAGCCCATGCGATGGTATTTGGCCTGAATGAGAGAGAAACACACAAACGTGTACTTAAAGGAGCCGTAGAAAAAAAATGCCATTTGATGGACAGGCACAGCGGGGCAAAAGTAGGCCAGCCGACGCCAGCGAGAAGGGGGCGACGTGTCAGAGGCGTGGAGCCAGCTTCCCCGGTCGTGATCGGGGATCAGCCCCGCGGGTTCCTCGCTGCTGCGCCGCGTGCCACGCCTGTCCCTCACACACACACACACACTCACACACACTCTCTCTCTGGTGTGTGTGTGTGTCACATTAGGCTGTCGCTCACACACCGATGTCGCTTTGTGACGCGGCGTCTCGCATCATGCTGATTACTTTCCTGACGCCTCGGATCTGCTCGCCCACCCCCTACCCCCCCATTAAGACAAAACAGCTTTATTATCTTGAGGAGCTTGACCTTTAACCCCTTGCAGGGAACATCATCCGTCATGTGATGATGTGACGTGCAAAAAATTAATCCCCTGGATTTAACTACTAAGATGAAAAATAAAGTAACGGGATGGCCATCTGCCAAAAATAATAAAGTATACATCCTCCATACAGCATATGCTCGCAGATTTCTATTTTATTCCACATCTTGGTGTCACCTTATTTTAGTTTTACGGTTTGAGTGCAGGCATTTTCTGATTTTATGGTCTCTTAGCGCACCAGTCGCCTAATATTAATGGTTTCATCCTACTTGATTCGCATCCGACATGAGCTTTGACTGATGTTTTTGCAGCTTTTGCCGGAATCATTATTTTACGATGCTCTTATGAATGCTTCGCCGCTTTTATTCATGCCGCACTGTATGCACATCCTGCTGCGTGATCACAACATATGCTACCTTGTATTAATAATAAATGTATTAATTATACTTGTTAAGCTATGTTTATATACCTGTTCTCCACCACTGCAGTGCAAAACATACATAATGCATTTATAAAAGGTATATTTCATGAATTAATATAGCCTTGATTTATTAATGTACAAACCCCGTTTCCATATGAGTTGGGAAATTGTTTTAGATGTAAATATAAACGGAATACAATCATCTTCAAATCATTTTCAACCCATATTCAGTTGAATGCACTACAAAGACGACATATTTGATGTTCAAACTCATAAACTTTATTCATTTTTGCTAATAATAATTAACTTAGAACTTCATGGCTGCAACACGTGCCAAAGTAGTTGGGAAAGGGCATGTTCACCACTGTGTTACATCACCTTTTCTGTTAACAACACTCAATAAACGTTTGGGAACTGAGGAAACTAATTGTTGAAGCTTTGAGAGTGGAATTCTTTCCCATTCTTGTTTTATGTCGAGCTTCAGTCGTTCGGGGTCTCCGCTGTCGTGTTTTACACTTCATAATGCGCCACACATTTTCGATGGGACTGCAGGCTAACCAGGAAAGTACCCGCACTCTTTTACTACGAAACCATGCTGTTGTAACACGTGGCTAGGCATTGTCTTGCTAAAATAAACAGGGGCGTCCATGATAACATTGCTAGGATGACAACATATGTTGCTCCAAAACCTGTTTGGACCTTTCAGCATTAATGGTGCCTTCACAGATGTGTAAGTTATCCATGCCTTGGGCACTAATACACCCCCATACCATCACAGATGCTAGCTTTTCAACTTTGTGCCTATAACAATCCGGATGGTTATTTTCCTTTTTGTTCCGGAGGACACCACGTCCACAGTTTCCAAATTTAATTTGAAATGTGGACTCGTTAGACCACAGAACACTTTTCCACTTTGCATCAGTCCATCTTAGATGAGCTCGGACGAGCCCAGCCAAGCCGGCGGCGTTCCTTGGTGTTGTTGATAAATAGCTTTCGCTTTGCATAGTAGAGTTTTAACTTGCCCTTACAGATGTAGCGACCAACTGTAGTTACTGACAGTGGTTTTATGAAATGTTCCTGAGCCCATGTGGTGATATCCTTTACACACTGATGTCGGCTTTTGATGCAGTACCGCCTGAGGGATCAAAGGTCCGTAATATCATTGCTTATGTGCAGCGATTTCTCCAGATTCTCTGAACCTTTTGATGATTTTACGGACTGAAGATAGTAAAATCCCTAAAACCCTTGCAATAGCTCGTTGAGAAATGTTTTTCTAAAACTGTTCGACAATTTGCTTACAAATTGGTGACCCTCGCCTCATCTTTGTTTATGAATTACTTAGCATTTTATGGAAGCTGCTTTTATACCCAATCATGGCACCCACCTGTTCCCAATTAGCCTAAACACCTGTGGGACCCTTATGCGAAAATTAAAAAAAACTGATTTTCTTCAGCAGCATAATACTGGAGCTATAGTTGTAGGAGATGTCTCAAAACGTCATCAGGAGTCCGGACAAAACCCGAAAATGGTAGAAAATGCATATTTTTGGAAAACTTTTTTTCGCTAAAATTTCGTAAGGGGGGAGGGACCCTTATGCAAAAATTCAAAAAAACTGATTTTCTTCAGCAGCACAATACTGGTGCTGTAGTTGTAGGAGATGTCTCAAAATGTCAACAGGAGTCCTAACAAAAACCTAAAATGGCAGAAAATGCGTATTTTTGGAAAACTTGTTTCGCTAAAAAAAAGTTCAAATAATTAAAAAAAAAGGATTTGCTTCAGCAGCACAATACTGGAGCTGTAGTTGTAGGAGATGTCTCAAAATGTCATCAGGAGTCCCGAAAAAACCCGAAAATGGCAGAAAATGCATATTTTTGCAAAACTTTTTTCGCAAAAACAACCTCCAAAAAATTCAAGAAAACCGATTTGCTTCAGTAGCACAATACTGGTGCTGTAGTTGTAGGATATGTCTCAAAACTTCAACAGGAGTCCCGACAAAACCCGAAAATGGCATAAAATGCATATTTTTGGAAAACTTTTATTCGCTAAAATTTCGTAAGGGGGGACCCTTGTGCAAAAATTCAAAAAAATGGATTTGCTTCAGCAGCATAATACTGGTGCTTTAGTTGTAGGAAATGTCTCAAAACGTCAACAGGAGTCCAAACAAAAACCGAAAATGGCAGAAAATGCGTATTTTTGGAAAACTTTTTTTGCAAAAAAGTTCAAAAAATTCAAATAAATGGATTTACTTCAGCAGCATAATACTGGTGCTTTAGTTGTAGGAGATGTCTCGAAACATCATCAGGAGTCCCGACAAAACCCGAAAATGGCAAAAAAAATGCATATTTTTGGAATAAACATTTTCGCTATGCGAAAATTCAAAAACCGGAATTTGCTTCAACAACACAATACTGGTGCTGTAGTTGTAGGAGATGTCTAAAAACATCAACAGGAGTCCAAACAAAATCCGAAAATGCGTATTTTTGGAAAACTTGTTTCGCAAAAAAAAAGTAAAAAAAAAAAAAAAAACGGAATTTGCTTCAGCAGCACAATACTGCTGTTGTAGTTGCAGGAGATGCCTCGAAACGTCATCAGGAGTCCCGACAAAACCCGAAAATGGCAGAAAATGCAAATTTTTTGAAAACTTTTTTTCGCAAAAATTTCGTAAGGGGTGACCCTTATGCGAAAATTCAAAAAAACGGATTTGCTTCAGCAGCATATTACTGGTGCTGTAGTTGTAGGATATGTCTCAAAACGTTAACAGGAGTCCCGAAAAAACTTGAAAATTGCAGAAAATGCGTATTTTTGGCAAAAAAATTTGCCCCCAAAAAATTTAAAAAAATTCACGAAAATCGATTGGCTTCAGTAGCACAATACTAGTGCTGTAGTTGCAGGAGATCTCTCAAAATGTCATCAGGAGTCCCGACAAAACTTGAAAATGGCAGAAAATGCATATTCTTGTAAAACTTTTTTTCGCAAAAAAAAAGTTCAAAGAATAAAAAAAAACAGATTTGCTTCAGCAGCACAAAACTTGTGCTGTATATTTGCAAGAGATGTCTTGAAACGTCATCAGGAGTCCCGACTAAACCCGAAAATGGCAGAAAATGCATATTTTGGAAAACTATTTTTCACAAAAATTTCGTAAGGGGGCACCCTTATGCAAAAATTCCAAAAAATGGATTTGCTTCAGCGGCAAAATACTGGTGCTGTAGTTGTAGGAGATGTGGGCCTACCGAGGATGTCGTAGTGGTTTGTGCAGCCCTTTGAGACACTAGTGATTTAGGGCTATATAAGTAAACATTGATTGATGATTGATTGATGTCTCAAAATGTCATCAGGAGTCCAGACAAAACCCGAAAATGGCAGAAAATTAGTATTTTTGGAAAAAAAAATTCGCAAAAAAACCCACCAAAAAAAACAAAAAAAACTATTTGCTTCAGTAGCACAATACTGGTGCTGTAGTTGCAGGAGATGTCTCAAAATGTCATCAGGAGTCCCGACAAAACCCGAAAATGGCAAAAAATGCATATTTTTGGAATAAAAATTTACGCTAAAATGTCGTAATTTATGCGGAAATTCAAAAACCCGGAATTTGCTTCAACTACACAATACTGGTGCAGTAGTTGTGGGAGATGTCTCAAAACGTCAACAGGAGTCCAAACAAAACCCGAAAATGGCAGAAAATGTGTATTTTTGGAAAACTTGTTTCGCTAAAAAAAAGTTAAAAAAATTCAGCAGCATATTACTGGTGTTGTAGTTTCAGGATATGTCTCGAAATGTCATCAGGAGTCCCGGCAAAACCCGAAAAAGGCAGAACATGCATATTTTTGGACTAAATATTTTCGCTAAAATTTCATAAGGGGGCACCTGTGGTAAAATTCAAAAAAACGGATTTGCTTCAGCAGCACAATACTTGTGCTGTAGTTGTAGGAAATGTCTCAAAACATCAACAAGAGTGCCGACAAAACTTGAAAATGTCAGAAAATGTGTATTTTTGGCACAATTTTTTCGCAAAAAAAAAAATCCAACAAATTCAAAAAATTTGATTTCCTTCAGCTGCACAATACTGGTACTGTAGTTCCAGGAAATGTCTCAAAACGTCATCAGGAGTCCCGACAAAACCCGAAAATGGCAGGAGATGCATACTTTTGAAAAACTATTCTTCGCAAAAATTTCGTATGCGAAAATTCAAAAAAACTGATTTGTTTCGGCGGCATAATAATGGTGCTGTAGTTGCAGGAGATGTCTCAAAACGTCAACAGGAGTCCTGACAAAACTCGAAAATTTCAGAAAATGCATATTTTTGGAAAACTTTTTTCGCAAAAAAAAAAATTAAAACAATTTTAAAAAACGGATTTGCTTCAGAAGCACAATACTGGTGCTGTAATTGCAGGAGATGTCTCAAAACGTCATCAGGAGTCCCGACAAAACCCGAAAATGGCAGAAAATGAATATTTTTGGAAAACTTGTTTTCGCTAAAATTTCGTAAGGGGGCACCTTTATGCGAAAATTTAAAAAAAAGGATTGACTTCAGCAGCATAATACTGGTGCTGTAGTTGTAGGAGATGTCTCAAAACGTCAACAGGAGTCCCGACAAAACCGAAAATGGCAGAAAATGAGTATTTTTGAAAAACTATTTTCGCAAAGAAAAAGTTCAAAAAATTCAAAAAAGATATTTGCTTCAGCTGCACAATACTGGAGCTGTAGTCGCAGGATATGTCTCGAAATGTCATCAGGAGTCCCGACCAAACTCGAAATTGGCAGAAAATGCAAATTTTTGGAAAACTTTTTTTCGCAAAAATTTCGTAAGAGGGCACCCTTATGCGAAAAAAAAAAAAAAAAGGATTTGCTTCAGCAGCACAATACTGGTGCTGTAGTTGTAGGAGATATCTCAAAACGTCGACAGGAGTCCCGACAAAACCCGAAAATGGCAGAAAATGTATATTTTTGAAAAACTATTCTTCGCAAAAATTTCGTAAAGGGGGACCCTTATGCGAAAATTCAAAAAAACGGATTTGCTTCAGCAGCATAATACTGGTGCTGTAGTTGTAGGAGATGTCTCAAATCATCAACAGGAGTCCTGACAAAACACGTAAATGGCAGGAAATGAATATTTTGGGAAAACTTTTTTTCGCAAAAATTTCGTAATGGGGGACCCTTACGCGAAAATTTAAAAAAACGGATTTGCTTCAGCAGCACAATACTTGTGCTGTAGTTGCAGGAGATGTCTCAAAATGTCATCAGAAGTCCTGACAAACCCCGAAAATGGCAGAAAATGCATATTTTTGGAAAAAAAAATTTGCTAAATTTTCGTAAGGGGGGACCCTTATGTAAAAATGAAAAAAAAATGGATTTGCTTCATCAGCACAATACTGGTGCTATAGTTGTAGGAGATGTCTCAAAATGTCATCAGGAGTCCCGACAAAACCCGTAAATGGCAGAAAATGCATATTTTAGAAAAACTTTTTTCGCAAAAAAAACCTCCAAAAAATTCAAGAAAACCGATTTGCTTCAGTAGCACAATACTGGTGTTGTAGTTGCAGGAGATGTCTCGAAACGTCATCAGGAGTTCTAACCAAACCCGAAAATGGCAGAAAATGCATATTTTTGGAAAACTTTTTTTCGCTAAAATTTCGTAAGGGGGGACCCCTATGGTAAAATAAAAAAAAAACGGATTTGCTTCAGCAGCACAATACTGGTGCTGTAGTTGTAGGACATGTCTCAAAACGTCAACAAGAGTGCCGACAAAACTTGAAAATGTCAGAAAATGTGTATTTTTGGCACAATTTTTTCGCAAAAAAAAAAAATCCAACAAATTCAAAAAATTTGATTTGCTTCAGCTGCACAATACTGGTACTGTAGTTGCAGGAGATGTCTCAAAACATCAACAGGAGTCCCGACAAAACCTGAAAATGGCAGAAAATGCGTATTTTTGGAAAACTTTTTTCGCTAATATAAAGTTACAAAAATTCAAAAAAACGATTTGCTTCAGCAGCACAATACTGGTGCTGTAGTTGCAGGTGATGTCTCAAAACGTCATCAGGAGTCCAGACAAAACCGAAAATGGCAGAAAATTAGTATTTTTGAAAAACGCAGTGGGGAGAGTGGCCGTGCGCAACCCGAGGGTCCCTGGTTCAAATCCCACCTAGTACCAACCTCGTCACGTCCGTTGTGTCCTGAGCAAGACACTTCACCCTTGCTCCTGATGGGTGCTGGTTGGCGCCTTGCATGGCAGCTCCCTCCATCAGTGTGTGAATGTGTGTGTGAATGGATACATGTGGAAGTAGTGTCAAAGCGCTTTGAGTACCTTGAAGGTAGAAAAGCGCTATACAAGTACAACCCATTTATCATTTATTTATTTAAAAAAAAGTTCAAAGAATTCAAAAAACATATTTGCTTCAGCTGCACAATACTGGAGCTGTAGTTGCAGGAGATGTCTCGAAATGTCATTAGGAGTCCTGACCAAACTCGAAATTGGCAGAAAATGCATATTTTTGGAAAACTTTTTTTCGCAAAAATTTCGTAAGGGGTAAGGGTCCGCGCAGTCTGCGCGGGGGATTCAAAACCCTTATGCTGAAATAAAAAAAAACGGATTTGCTTCAGCAGCACAATACTGGTGCTCTAGTTGTAGGAGATGTCTCAAAACGTCAACAGGAGTCCCGACAAAACCCGAAAATGGCAGAAAATGCATATTTCTGGAAAACATTTTTTTCGCTAAAATTTAGTTAAAAAAATTTTAAAAAACGATTTGCTTTAGCAGCATAATATTGTTGCTGAGGTTTTAGGAGATGTCTCAAAACATCAGCAGGAGTCCCGACAAAACCTGAAAATGGCAGAAAATGCGTATTTTTGGAAAACCTTTTTCGCTAAAATAAAGTTAGAAAAATTCAAAAAAACGATTTGCTTCAGCAGCATAATACTGGTGCTGTAGTTGTAGGAGATGTCTCAAAATGTCATCAGGAGCCCCGACAAAACTCGAAAATGGCAGAAAATGCGTATTTTTGGAAAACTTTTTTCGGAAAAAAAAAGTTAAAAAATTCAAAAAAACAGATTTGCTTCAGCAGCACAATACTGGTGCTGTAGTTGCAGGAGATGTCTCAAAACGTCATCAGGAGTCCCGACAAAACCCGAAAATGGCAGAAAATGCATATTTTTTGAAAACTTATTTTCGCTAAAATTTCGTAAGGGGGGATCCTTATGCGAAAATTTAAAAAAATGGATTTGCTTCAGCAGCATAATACTGGTGATGTAGTTGTTGGAGATGTCTCAAAACGTCAACAGGAGTCCCGAAAAAATTTGAAAATGGCAGAAAATGCGTATTTTTGGCAAAAAAAATTCGCCCCAAAAAAATTCAAAAAAATTTAAGAAAACCGATTTGCTTCAGCAGCACAATACTGGTGCAGCAGTTGTAGGAGATGTCTCAAATTGCCAACAGGACTTCCGACAAAACCAGAAAATGGCAGATAATGCGTATTTCTGGAAAACTTTTTTCGCAAAAATTTCGTAAGGGGAGACACTTATGCGAAAATTAAAAAAAACGGATTCACTTCATTAGCAAAATACTGGTTCTGTAGTTGTAGGAGATGTCTCAAAACGTCAACAGAAGCCCCGACAAAACCCGAAAATGGCAGAAAATGCAGATTTTAGGAAGACTTTTTTCGCAAAAATAAGCTCCAAAAAATTCAAGAAAACCTATTTGCTTCAGCAGCATAATACTGGTGCTGTAGTTGTAGGAGATGTCTCGAAACGTCATCAGGATTCACGACAAAACCCGAAAATGGCAGAAAATGTGTATTTTTGGAAAACTTTTTTTCTCTAAAATTTCCTAAGGGGGATGTTATAAATAAGTGTTTGATGAGCATTCCTCAACTATATCTGTATTTATTGCCACCTTTGCTGGCATCAAATTCTAAAGTTAATGATTATTTGCAAAAGAAAAACATTTTATTAGTTTTAACTTGAGTTTTAACTGCTTGTCTTTGTAGCATATTCAACTGAATATGGGTTGAAAATGATTTGCAAATCATTGTATTCTGTTTGTATTTACATTTAACACAATTTTCCAACTCAAATGGAAACGGGGTTTGTAGTTATTTGTAAATCATTTTTTCTAAATAGTTAAAAAAAGGACCACTACAAATGAGCAATATTTTGCACTATTATATAATTTAATAAATCAGAAACTGATGACATAGCGCTTTATTTTCCTTCTTTATATCTTTTTTTCAACCAAAAATGCTTTGTTCTGATTAGTGGGGACTTGAATTAAAGTGAAGAGAAGTGAAGTGAATTATATTTATATAGCGCTTTTCTCTAGTGACTCAAAGCGCTTTACATAGTGAAACCCAATATCTAAGTTACATTTAAACCAGTGTGGGTGGCACTGGGAGCAGGTGGGTAAAGTGTCTTGCCCAAGGACACAACAGCAGTAACTAGGATGGTGGAAGCGGGAATCAAACCTGCAACCCTCAAGTTGCTGGCATGGCCACTCTACCAACCTATCTTTAAAAAAAAATTCATAGGAAGGTACATCGCTAAAAAAAAGGTTGAGAACCACTGCTCCAAATAACTTCTTAGCCAGTCTGAAACTACTCCTCTCACACCAAATGAATGCAACTTGGACAATAACATAGAATGATCAATAGCAGGGGTCTCAAACTCAATTCACCTGGGGGCCACAGGATGCAGAGTTTGGGTGAGGCTGGACCACAAGAAAAAATATTTCTTAAAAAAATGTGCATACTCCTCAGCATGTCTAGCTGTAAAATGACATATCTAATTGTATTACTTGTGCACCGCAACTTTCTCTGTGCAAATAAGACACTTCGGGGGGCCCCTGTGCTCAACAAAGAAATATTGGGGTTGTGGAATATATTTGTAATTAGCTGACGCACGGAGAATAATGTTATTTCGACAATGTGTGTCGTTCCGCTTTTCCTCCCTACAGCAACAAGGGCGGTCGGCGGATAATAGCCAGGAAAGTACCAGGATAGCGGGCGCAAAAAAGTGACCTCCGGCGTCATATAGAAATATATGTAGTCTTCATCGTGTGAGGCAATGCACATTAAAGGGGAACATTACCACAACTTCAGAAGGGTTAAAACCAATAAAAATCAGTTCCCAGTGGCTTATTTTATTTTTTGAAGTTTTAAAAAAAATGTTACCTTACCCGGAATATCCCTAAAAAATGTTTAAAGTGCCTGATTTTCGCTATCTGGGAAGCCATCGTCCATTTTTCTGTGACGTCATCCAGTGATGCCAATACGGATAGCACAGCAAGATATAGCGACATTAACTCGGGTTCGGACTCGGATTTCAGCGGCTTAAGCGATTCAACAGATTACGCATGTATTGAAACGGATGGTTGGAGTATGGAGGCAGATAGCAAAAACGAAATTGAAGAAGAAACTGAAGCTACTGAGCGAATAGCTATTGACGATATTCGGCCGTGTCTGCCTTAGCATCGCCGGTAAAATGTGCAGACCGACGATCAGAAGTTTCGCATCTTGTGACACTGGATCAAATTAAATCCATCGATTGGTAAGTGTTTGTTTGGCATTAAATGTGGGTGGAGGGATGTAAATAACGCTGGATGTAAATATAGTTTCAAATGTTCATTTACCATGAATTGATTAACGTGGACCCCGACTTAAACAAGTTGAAAAACTTATTCGGGTGTTACCATTTAGTGGTCAATTGTACGGAATATGTACTGAACTTTGCAATCTACTAATAAAAGTATCAATCAATCAATCAATCAATCAATACATACAGCTAGCCTAAATAGCATGTTAGCATCGATTAGCTGGCAGTCACGCCGCGACCAAATATGTCTGATTAGCACATAAGTCAACA
Source organism: Nerophis ophidion (assembly GCF_033978795.1). NCBI lineage: Eukaryota > Metazoa > Chordata > Actinopteri > Syngnathiformes > Syngnathidae > Nerophis > Nerophis ophidion. The sequence goes on along the minus strand of NC_084620.1, from coordinate 52,746,154 downwards.
ACATCAACAAAACTCACCTTTGTGATTTTGTTGACTTTATCGTTGCAAATGCATCTGCAGGTTATCCATACATCTCTGCGCCATGGCTGCCTTAGCACCGCCGGTAAAATGTGCAGACACTCCGGCACATTCGATAGGGGTCTAGTGGCAGATTTCTTTGACTTTATCGTTGGAAATGCATCTGCTTTGATTGTCATAGGATATCCAGACAATCTTGCCATCTCTGTAGTAGCATAGCTTTCGGAACAAACGACTGACCATTTCGTCGGCTTTCCCCGCACCCTCGTTTTTTGAACAGATTTCGTCCAATTTCTTGCCACTTTTGCATCTTTGGGCCGGTGGTGCAACTTGAATCCCTCCCTGTTAGTGTTGTTACACCCTCCGACAACACACCGACGAGGCATGATTGTTGCGATCTTTGTTTCATTCTCTTCTGACCCACTTATTTCCTGTTTAGTCCGTTACCATGGTTACACATTGATTTCACCTGCTCCTCGTTTTCTACACACACCTGGTTCTCCTTGATTACTCCCTGTATAAGCCTTCCTCTTTTCTTTGTTCAGTCTGGGTCCATAAATTTGCTAACATGCAACTAGTGACGACTGCTTCTTTTGGTACGTGTAATCTCGCTAGCTCATATGCTAAGCCACCTGCCTTTCCTCAGCTCTCATGCTATTTCTTTTTGTTTTTACATTTTGTGCCGTGCTAAGTCTAGTTTTCTGTTTGTATATCCTAGTTCTAATACTAGCGTTTTTGGTTTGCTTTTTATTAGCTCCAGTATTTCTGTTCAGAGCTCCCTTTTAAGATATTACCTTTGTTGTGTTCAGGTCAACGCATCCTCGAAGGAATCGAACCCGGCACCTCGATGTCGAACAGTCTTCACAAGGATGTCTCCAAGGTTCCAGAAAATAATTGAAAAAATGGAAAATAAATGAGCTGAGACGCGGTGTTTGTAATGTGTTTGAGAAAATGGCATTCTGACGAGAGCGATAAATAGAAAGGCGTTTAATTCGCCAAAATTCACCCATTTAGAGTTCGGAAATTGGTTTAAAAAATATATGGTCTTTTTTGTCAGGCTTTCCCTGAAAGTTTGTCTATGTTTTAGTTTTTTTCTCTGCATTTGTCTGTTTCCTCTGTGTTTAGTATTTCCTGTCCTTAGTTCCTGTCTAGTGCTCTTATTTTGTCAGCATCCTGTCTTTTTCCCCGAGTGCTGTGTTCCTCCTCAGCTGCGGCTGATTGGCACCTGGCCACCCCTGTTGCCAATCAGCCCGCTCCTATTTGTACCTGCTTTGTCTTGTGTCAGTTGCTGGATCATTGTATCGTCATTTGTATTGTCGTTGCCACGTGTCGCTCTTGTCGTGTCGTTTTGTTACAGCTACTACCTGTCGTGCTACATTTCGTCCTGGTCGTCGTAGCGGTAAGCTGTTTCTGTTAGCATTAGCCATTTCCAGTTTGTCCTGTTTGCTACCCGCTAGCTTCCACGCTAGGTCCTTTTTTGGTTCTTGCTAGCTTCTATGCTAAAGACCCTTAGTTTGTTATTCCGCCTATGTGCGCGCTTTTAGTTTGTACCCTTTTGGTTTTGTTTTTGTCTTAGTATTGAATTAAATCATGTTTACTTACCAAATGCCTGCTTCCTTCTCTGCATCTCGGGGTTCGACACCAAATAACTGTGACATTTTTTTCTGCAACACCAAGGTATATATTGACGCTTACATAGGTCTAGTGATAATGTTCCCCTTTAAACAATAAAAAAACAAATAAAGGTTTGAGTTGGTCCAGGTTATCGGGGACTGTTATTACTGACGGACAGGTGTCGCGGTGTGACTGCAGCCAGGCACGTAAGAAAATCTTGTCTCAATGGCAACGTTTCTGTCGCTTTTACTCATTTGCCGCTTTTCCACCAATGCAGGGGTAGGCAACCCAGAACGTTGAAAGAGCCATTTTGGACTGAAATAACACAACGCTATCAAGTGCCATTCATATAAAACTCTAACACATGGGTGTCAAACTCTGGCCCGCGGGCCAAATTTGGCCCGCCCTGTAATTTCATTTGGCCCTTGAGGCAATATGAAATTGCTGTAACACCACATTCACCGCTAATGCTCATACATGCCAACACTCCAGATTTTCCCAGACTCCCAAATGTCAGTGCCCCTCCCGAAAATCTCCCGGGGTAACTATTCTCCCGAATTTCTCCCCATTTCCACCCGGACGACAATATTGGGGGCGTGCCTTAATGGCACTGCCTTTAGCGTCCTCTACAACCTGTCATCTCGTCCTCTTTTCCTACATAGAAATAGCGTGCCAACCCAGTCACAAAGTATATGCGGCTTTTACACACACACACACACACGCACACAAGTGAATGCCACGCATACTTGTTCAACAGCCATACAGGTCACACTGAAGGTGGCCGTATAAAAAACTTTAACAATCTTACAAATATGCACCACACTGTGAACCCACACCAAACAAGAATAACAAACACATTTCGGGAGAACATCCGCACCGTAACACAACATAAACTCAACAGAACAAATACCCAGAATCCATTGCAGTACTAACTCTTCCAGGACGCTACAATATACCCCTCCAACCAATAATTAACGTTTTACTCATGCACTTTCTCTTGCTACTTCAAGGCTTGAATGTTTGATTCATTCCATTATTGTTATTTTATTTGCAAATGTATTATTAGCCTGTGGAAAAAGTTTATTTAGATATTTATCTCAGAGGGCTGCAAATAGAAAAGAGGCATTCAATTTTCATTCAAATTTTATTTGATATGCCATTGATATTTTTTGATTATTATTATTTTTTATGTAAAATTTGATTTTACATGTCACTATAAAATTATATAAGCCTTGCTTGTTCAATATTTAATGCAAAACTTGGTTCCCTATTAAAAGGTTAATTTGTTCAACATTGGCCCATTGGCTTTGTTCAGTTTTAAATTTTGGCCCACTCTGTATTTGAGTTTCACACCCCTGCTCTAACATGAAACTTTTGTATTAAGGTGGGGGCCGCAAAATATGGCATGACTTAGACCCCCGATCTATAGTGTCAAATGCGTTTTTAAGATGGAAATGCAAATATGATTAAAGCTACAAGCAGCATTGGTCGGGCCCGCCTTTTGCTGCTACCGCCGCCACTCAAGCCCTGGTCTAAGTCAGACCTACATAGAGGTTTTTGTTTCATGTCTCTACGACATTCCTAACAGCAGTTACAAGGAGTTTTGTCCGCGTTTTTTCCTAGAGGGCGCTAGAGCTTAATTTTGATTTGTGGGGTTTTATTTTCTTATTGGATGGCGATTTTTGCCAGTCCTGATGTGTGTGTAAAATTTGGTGAGTTTTGAAGCATGTTAAGGGGGTCAAATTAGAGATCGGCATTTCTGGATGTTGTTGATAAATGGCTTTCGCTTGGCATAATAGAGCTTTAACTTGCACTTTGAAACATTTTAAGGGGGTCAAATTTCAGCTCAAATAGGCAAAAATGGAATTTTTTGCAAACATTTTGTTTTGAAAGGGTTTTTTCCAATTTCCTTTTGATTTTGCCCTAGAAGGTAGAATTATAAAATGTAGGTCTAAGTTAGACCTACGTAACAGTGTTTGTTTCCGGTCTGTACGACATTACTAACGGAAGTTACAAGCAGTCTGTTTTTGTTTCCTTCCTAGGGGGCGCTAGCGCGCAATTTTGATTTTTCTGGTTTGGCTGCCTAATGAGTTGGGAAGGCATGTCAGACCGATGTGTGTGTCAAATTTGGTGACTTTTGAAGCATGTTAAGGGAGTCAAATTAGAGATCGGCATTTCTGGATGTTGTTGATAAATGGCTTTCGCTTGGCATAGTAGAGCTTTAACTTGCACTTTGAAGCATTTTAAGGGGGGTCAAATTTCAGCTCAAAGAGGCAAAAAATTGAATTTTTTGCGAAAATTTTGTTTTGAAAGGGTTTTTTCCAATTTCCTTTTGATTTTTGCCCTAGAAGGCAGAATTATGAAATGTAGGTCTAAGTTAGACCTACCTAACAGTTTTCGTTTCATGTCTGTACGACATTCCTAACGGAAGTTACAAGCAGTCCGTTTTTGTTTCCTTCCTAGGGGGCGGTAGCGCGCAATTTGGATTTTTCTGGTTTGGCTGCCTAATGAGTTGGGAAGGCATGCCAGACCGATGTGTGTGTCAAATTTGGTGACTTTTGAAGCATGTTAAGGGGGTCAAATTAGAGACCGGCATTTCTGGATGTTGTTGATAAATGGCTTTCGCTTGGCATAGTAGAGCTTTAACTTGCACTTTGAAGCATTTTAAGGGGGTAGAATTTCGGCTCAAAGAGGCAAAAATTGAATTTTTTGCGAAAATTTTGTTTTGAAAGGGTTTTTTCCAATTTCCTTTTGATTTTTGCTCTAGAAGGCAGAATAATGAAATGTAGGTCTAAGTTAGACTTACGTAACAGTTTTCGTTTCATGTCTGTACGACATTCCTAACGGAAGTTACAAGCAGTCCGTTTTTGTTTCCTTCCTAGGGGGCGCTAGCGCGCAATTTTGGATTTTTCTGGTTTGGCTGCCTAATGAGTTGGGAAGGCATGCCAGACCGATGTGTGTGTCAAATTTGGTGACTTTTTGAAGCATGTTAAGGGGGTCAAATTAGAGATCGGCATTTCTGGATGTTGTTGACAAATGGCTTTCGCTTGGCATAGTAGAGCTTTAACTTGCACTTTGAAGCATTTTAAGGGGGTCAAATTTCAGCTCAAAGAGGCAAAAAAGGTATTTTTTGCGAAAATTTTGTTTTGAAAGGGTTTTTTCCAATTTCCTTTTGATTTTGGCCCTAGAAGGCAGATTATGAAATGTAGGTCTAAGTTAGACCTACGTAACAGTTTTTGTTTCATGTCTGTACGACATTCTTAACGAGAGTTACAAGCAGTCTGTTTTTGTTTCCTTCCTAGGGGGCGCTAGCGCGCAATTTTGATTTTTCTGGTTAGGCTGCCTAATAAGTTGGGAAGGCATGCCAGACCGATGTGTGTGTCAAATTTGGTGACTTTTGAAGCATGTTAAGGGGGTCAAATTAGAGATCGGCATTTCTGGATGTTGTTGATAAATGGCTTTCGCTTGGCATAGTAGAGCTTTAACTTGCACTTTGAAGCATTTTAAGGGGGTCAAATTTCAGCTCAACGAGGCAAAAATTGAATTTTTTGCGAAAATTTAGTTTTGAAAGGGTTTTTTCCAATTTCCTTTTGATTTTTGCCCTGTGGGAGTCCTTTTGCAATGGGCCATGCGGGCCCTAAATATGATATTTGCCTTTTACTTGTATGT